>NW_010138307.1:0-799 GCF_000699245.1 Pterocles gutturalis
GGGTCCCCTCCCCCACCCGCCGCGCTGGCCGGACCCCCCCAGTGCTACGGGGGGCGAGAGTGGCAGCGTCTGAGCCCGGGGCTCCCCAGTGCTGTCCTTCCTAGCCCGGGTTATCCGTTCAATCGGCTTTTTCCATTGCTGTGCCGCGTGCCGTGTGGTCCGTGCTGCTGGCGCATGGTGCATCCCTCCTCCGAACCCCCCCGGGACCCCCGTAACTGAACACAGTGTCCAGGGAGCTGCGGCAGGGCTGGAGCACGGCGGGACAGCGCAGGCTGTGTGGCGAGGTCACGGGGACTGCTGGCCAGGACTTATCTTGTGTGCGCAGCATCGGCTCTTAGGCACGGCATCTGCCGTGCAGGGTATGGTGAGGAGGGGTGTGCCGGCGCTGGCCGCGTCCCATGGTCTGTCCTGGCCAGCCAGGCTCCCCTCGGGTTTAAGCTCTGGAAGTGCCTCTTCCTGCAGCTCCGGGGACCATGAAGAGCCGCGAGGACTCCAGAAATTGCAGCTTATCTCTAGACCAGATCTCAGAAATGGTTTAAATCCCTTTTCCACCCCCACAGCCTGCTTCACGCCAGGCTCGCCGTGGTCACCCGTGTCGAGGGCTCCCAGCCTGGGCACGGAGCGGGCGGAGGAGGCGCTGGGATGTGGAAGGAAAACCCTTTTTCCTGGAGGCACTGAGCTATTCCTTGCGCTGACCTAGATGTCAGTTTAATGCTCCGGCGAGTCCCAAGCCTCGCATCTGAAGTCGCTCAGGGGAAGATGATATTTCGGGAGCACAGAAGCTCCTCAGCAGCAGCAA
>NW_010138308.1:0-224 GCF_000699245.1 Pterocles gutturalis
CCCGGCGCGCGGCGGCAGCCCGAGCCCCCACTCCTTTCTCCGGAGCTGCCCCCCTGCACTGCCTCACCCACCCCAAAATCACCAACTGGGGCCCCAAAAACCCCCCAGAGCTGCCAAACACCTCTCGGGGGGCCTGTGCCAGCACCCACCGGGGTGGCAGGCATCGCCACTACTTGTCACCCCCTCGGACGCTCCCCGGTGACGTCCCAGCATGAAGGGCCCCA
>NW_010138309.1:0-19959 GCF_000699245.1 Pterocles gutturalis
TTATTAAATTGTTCTGATCTCAACCCACAGGTCTCTCTTCCCTTCACCCCTTTGATTCTCTCCCCCATCCCCAGGAGGGGATAGGGGGGAGGGTGAGCGTGTGATGTTGTGTGAAACTACAACTATTTATGCAGAACTTGTTCAGCATAACTTCCTTAGCATTAGTAGCTACACTTGCTGAAGCCTTAGGCTGCAAGCTGTGAACTTTCACCTTGGTATGTTGAACTTTTACCCAGTCAAGTCAAGGAAGGCCCCAGAGCCGGTTCAAGGCAGAAGATGAGGAAGCTGCATTCATTAACAGAAGCTGCAGCCATAGAGATAAGCAAAGAAAGGGCCTGCCTGGAGACGATGAAAGGACTCAATGAAGAACTGGAAGACCTCAGACCCTGATATTACTACTGGTCCAAACTGTCACGTGAGGGGTGGGGAATTTAGATTGTAAGGGTATCATTGCCCAGGGGTTTCTGTATTCGAGGTCCCTCTTCAGAGGCATCCAGCTCGAGCTGTAGTGCTATTCATAAAAATTACTTTATAGAAGAATCTCTTTTTGGCTTACTTGAGCAGAAAACATAGAGTTGAACCCTGTTATGGTGGCTGGCGTGTGAATTTCTGTAACATGCATGTCTGCAAGCTCTGCAAACTACTGTCGTGCACGTGCAGCTCTCCAGAGCAGTGAGCGTTGTCTGTGGAGGCACAGAGGTGGGGAGCTGTTCCTACAAACTTGCTGGAAATCCTGATTACTTGGCCAGCTTTACTGATAGATGTCTTGGTCGGGAGCCTAACCTGATAGAAATAGAGAACACCATCTGGGGTAACTAAAGCAGTCATTAATATTTAATGTGATTTTATGGGAGAATACTTTCAGATTGATATTTTGGCTGTTTCATTAAGTCTGTAGCCTTTTTTTTTTTCCCAAAAAAACCCCATTTATTCTAAGAGCATTGTAGATACAGCAAATAGTACTTAAATCTTTATGGGAAAGTGAAGGATGGTTTCTTCTGAGCTTCCCAGCTTGGGCTTTGCTCCCCATCAAGTGTTGTTTTCCAGCACCAGGAGGTGAGTGGGGACCTTTACAAAGGAGTTGTGATTCCTACGGTGACGGGTTTGACCTGCTGCTCCTTTCTTCTTATGAATGCTCAGCTGTTAACAACCACCATGGCTGCTACTGGTTCGGGGAACGTGTTTTATATTTCACAGAGCTGACAGGGGGGAAAACCATTTTATCTGTGCCGGCTGGTATCCCGAGACTTGAAGCTTACCTCTCGCCTGTCAAACCTGTCAACGTGTAAGACGAGTTGTCAAAATAGGTGATGAATGACCAGATGGTAAAGCACTCTTGCTTGCTTCCCTTGAAACTATGTAGTCTGTAAACTTGTCTCCTTTACTTGCTGATCTCTTTGCTACTGTGAAATGTGTCTGTAGGGCTGTGGGCTAAGGCAGTGATGTGGTGTGAGCCTGGTTTAGGAGTGCAGGAACTCTTCTGCTTCCAGGTAGGAAAATGAACTCCAGCTATCGTCCAGAATAGTGCAGATAAGGTACGATATAACAGTGAAAGGAAGGAAAGCTGAGCCTGGAGTTGGAATTTGGCTCCAAATCAAGAGTATATGGCAAGACATCATGCAGTTGAGGGGTGTGACTCATGTATTTCATGTTGTTCGTTGCTGGAGCATTGCTTTGCAATAAAACAAGTTGATGTCCAAATGTAAACCAAGGGGGAGATTAGCTGAGTTAATTATTAACTTTTAAGGTGCAAACAATCAAGATACACTGGGTAAAACTGAAAATTAATTCATGATGCTAATTCTGTTTTCTGTGCCTGGTTCATAATAAAGCAAGTTTGTGTTTTGCCTGATTTCACTGACAGGATTGCTGCCTGCAGAGTGCTACAATAAGCTCTGCTAATGTCCGCACCATTACTGCACTCAGGATAGGGCTACAACATTTTTTTTCCATGTGCCTTCAAAACATGAGCTGTTCCACCTTCTATTTTTAACTCTCCTAAGTGAAACGAGATTAAACATGAAGCAGTAGTCCACAGCAGCAAGTAATTTTCCCAGAATGATTGTAGGAACCTGATAAACACAGTTCTCATTTATTTTATTGTAAGAGAACAGAGGAGGAGGAAAAAAGGCTGACCACGTGGTCTCTTAGGGGAACGACAGGTCATGTCACCAGTTCCGGGACTGTCGCTGTGTCTGTCTGCCTCTAAAAAACTCCCTCCCTTGAATTTTTTTTGTATTTACCATCTGGTATTTATTCTGTCCTATCTGGATTTCTCTCTGCCTTTTCTTTTCCTCTCTGTCTTTAGCAGTACTGCATTAAATGGCTTCCATTTGTTGAGAGTTCTTATTTCTGAATCCGCCTCCTTCAGGAGGACTGAAGAACCCATTTTAGACTGAATAATATAAATCTTTGAAGGTTACATGTTCTCCAAGAAAACAACTTGCTTCTGCTGAAGCATAGTTCAGGGAGCACATGTGTATGCACATTTGTTTTGAAAAAGGTTGAACCTGTCAAACTTGTCTGGAACACAGGTGCATGTTTAAGAACTACTGGAAATGTGACATTTCTTTGCCTCCACCCCAAGTGGCAAAATGCTTGCTAAAGCATAGTGAAGAATTTGACTCAAGTGAGGAGGAAACTTACAGCAAAGCTTGGGATTTTTTTGCTGTAGTTCAGTTGAGTACAGCCCAGGATGGACAATTTATATTTGTATTTTTAATTTTAATATATCTTCAATCTTCCTATTTGACCCTTGTAGTGGCAGGTATATCTGCTATTAATAGAACATTTCCTTATTTTTTCGGTTCCCTGTTTTCTCTCCCTCTGTTCAATGCCTATCTGCGCTCTCAAAGAAGTGCTTTCCATTGCCTTTTTTCTTGTATATATCTTCCTCTTTCTATTTTAAATAATTTAAGTAGTTTGGAAACTATTATTCAGGAAGGGTGCTGGGTTTTTTTATGTTTGTTGCTTAAAATCTAAGCTTTTAGTATCTATTTGTAATTTGAGTATGCAGGCATTGTTTGGAGTTCTAGCTATGGCTAATGTTATTACTGGGTGGGCTTGTTTTGGGTTGTTTTTTAATTATTCTTGTTCTGTAAGTGCTGTAAAGCCTAGACAGAATCTTTAAGTAGGTCCAGGCAGACTAATCCTGATGATTCTCAGTTTTCCATCAGCTAAAGATGTTTTTTAGGATAGGGCTGGGGGAGCCACTTTTTTGAGCTTAGCACAGCAGGTTTGCAGGAAGTAAGATCTGACCACAGGAGCATGGCTCAGGTTGCGGTTTATCTGGTGGCTGCCTATTTTAATCAACCTTTCTTCCTCCTTTGTCATCAAATGAGTCTTCATACCGCAGAAAAATGACACCTCCTGCAAATAAATTTAGGAAGTGGTGTTTTATGGAATTATGAGTTCGAACTGGTCATTTCTAGCAGACACACAGACTAATGGTAGAGGCAGGCTGGAGGAAAAAATGTTGTGGTCACTTCAGATGCTTTTAAAAGCTAATGCTGAGATCTCTTTTGCGTTTGATTGTAAGCTAGACCAAAAATAGCTGTATATCTACTCCCCTGTTATTGAACTTCATGTTCAAATGAAAAAGTAATTTTAGCAGAGAACATTGGGTTTGGTGAGCTTTTATTAAAAAAAAAATAATAGGAGCTTGGGAGGTTTCTGCTTGGTGGGAACCTTGGAGGAGAAAATGGAGGAGTCAGTCAAGAAGTATGGAAGCAACCCATTGAGAAGAGTTTTATCTTCCATGTGCATGTTTAACAAGTCTGGGTGGAATCAAGCTTAATAAGATTAAAAGTGCAGGAAGGATGTAATTTTGCCTGAAACTTCATCATGCACACACATTTTTCCCATCTGCAGTCGGAGTAGTTTTTTTTGTTGTTGCTGTGTGTTGTGACTCCTCCTGTCCAAGAAAAAAGCTTGAAAAAAGTCAGAATAACTCTAACTTAAAAATGTTTGCAAGTCTACTGAATGTTGACCTGGTTAGTGTCTCCTCAGCAATGAATCAAAAGGCTCTACAGGTTGGAATAAGAAATAGATGCTGCAGAAGATCTATTACATGCCAGAAAAAAAATTAAACCACAGGTTTTAAACAATGTATATATTATTATCCTCTTAATGATTCACAGTTAGCTGTTTTCTATTAACAAACAGTTTCATTTCGCTTTTAACTGTGTGTTATAGCTCAATAAGAAGTAAGCTAAAATAATATTGGGCCATAGCATGGAACTTGAATACAAGAAATTTCTGTGATCTGTGGATTAGATGAAGACTTAAAGGTTAGTTAAAATCTTTCTACTTTGATGTAGAAATACTAAATATATTGTTAAGTTCACTTGTGATTTCTGACTTACAAATTTGCAGGGGATGTAGAAGCCTCTACTTTTGGGCTTTTTTCCGAAAGATGGATCACCATTTTCAAGTGCAGACAAGCAGACTGTTGCATCTAATTTTATCTTAATTCCAATTCTCAGGAGAGCTCTTGAACTCTAATAAGCAGTGTTTTGTGAGATACAACCTACCAACTAGTTGAAAACCTCCAGTGTCTCCAGAAACGTGGGAAAGTCTACTGGACTAATATCCAGGGAACATCTATGGGAACAGCTCATTTATTATAGGACTGGATATCTCAGCAGCCCTTGGGAGAGGGTCTGGTTAGTACATACTTACAAAGGAGGATCCAGAAACCACAGAGTTCCAGAGATGTTCTCATACTCTTCCTGTCTGAAGCTACTATTTGCAGAAGAACATGCTGAGCTAACTTTGACAAATAGCTTAGTGTCACTAGGACCCCCATGTGCTGTTACACCCAAAGATGATGAGAGCCGCTTCTGTTCCCCCCCTGCTCTCCTAAGTTGCCTTTCTTTTTTTTTTTTTTAGATAAAGAGAAAGAAGCTACATACCCCAAAGCTCATGCAGCAGGCACCCCCTGTTTGCCCCATATCCCATCAAGGTTGTATTCTAAGGATGATAAGTGAAAGAAATGCATAGTATCCTGTAACAAGAATTGGCTTTGCATGTTCTGGATGAGCGGGGTCCCTTGGCACGTTCTCCTGTCTGCAGCTGGTCCCCCCTTCTCCATGCATGTACTCCAAAGATCTGAGAAACAGTTTTCAAGGTTGTATTTCTAAGCATCCAAATTACAAGGGTTGTGATACAGGAATAGTCTCTCACCCCCACTTCCCAAAAACCTGAAGAGGCAAGTTCATTAACACTGTACATGGCACTGAATTGTTTGTTTCTCTGAGCTTGTGATTTCTTTGTGCTACAGGCTGGCAGCAGCCTTCAATTTTGAGGGTCAGCTGGAGAAAATGCCTACACATGCTGGCATGGACAGCTCTTGGAGCTCTTCCATAATGGTTGACAAGTAATGTTTTATTGCTGGAAATGAAGTGTGTTCTTTTCTCCCAGTGGGTTTTACCAATTGTTGTTTCTCACTAGTATTGCATGCTTGTCAGGCTTTATTTCTCAGAAGAGATAATGAATTTAAGTCTGTTTTCCTGTTCTGGGTACCAAGGCACATGTCTAATGGATCTAATTAAGCCAATACAAAACTCTCCAGATTTTCAGATATTGTTCCATTAAGGAAATAGTAGTTGAAGTCATATTTTTACTGGCTGAATTATCTTTGAAGACATAGTGGGTATGTGTTGAAGGTGAATACAAGAAGTCAGTATGACCAAAACTGTTTTGTGTTGTTTAAAAGCACCTGCCCAGCCTCTGGAAAGAAAGGTGTAGCCAGTTGCCGAGGGTAGGATTTGCATGCTTGTAGTATGACATGCTGTCCGTAAGCTGTGCTTCCTAGGGGGGAAAAAAAGTAGTATATTAACAAATCTCAAAATATATAATCTGAGAAAAATTTCAATATCTAATGGTGTTCTCTTACAGACTCTAGTTTCAAAAATAGTTTTTTTTTGCTTAGTCACTTAAAGGTGTAGCCAGTTGCCGAGGGTAGGATTTGCATGCTTGTAGTATGACATGCTGTCCGTAAGCTGTGCTTCCTAGGGGGGAAAAAAAGTAGTATATTAACAAATCTCAAAATATATAATCTGAGAAAAATTTCAATATCTAATGGTGTTCTCTTACAGACTCTAGTTTCAAAAATAGTTTTTTTTTGCTTAGTCACTTGAGTGAATAGTCACAGTAATGTAAATTAAATTACTGCCATAGAACAGCTATGATACTATAACTTTCTGCTTTTTGTTGAAGATTTTTATGTTGAAATAGTAAATCATTTGTGATTACCAATAAAAACTATAATTAGATCCTACATAACCTTTTTTCCTCAGTGTCATACTTTAACACAGCATTTCTTGATGTGCTGTAGAAGGTAGAGATGGGACAGTGTAAATAAAAAGGGGGCTGTGATAATGTATTACAAAAGTGTGGTTATTGGTGACTGATGAAGAGATGAGGTGGGAAACTACTAAGGCAGGATCTCCATATGCACATGCTTGTCTCAGGCTATAAATTCTATGTAATACAATGATGTGTGCCACTGACAGTACAGTGACTCGAGTTACTGCTGTAGATCCTGCACTTGAAGGTCTGTCTGGACTAAGTAATTGGCATTAATAAGATGTAACCCTCTCGAACCAATGCTGACAGTGATTCAGCTGTAGGAGCTGGTGGGTAAAATAGGTTTCAACACCTTCAAGATCTGAGAATTTTCCTGTAATGGTGCTGAAATGTGTGTGTGTTGTGTATTCGGGCAGTGAAACCCTCCTCATCACTGCTGTGGGAACTGGACAACAGCTGGTCATTCTCCTGGTGGTGGTAAATGCTCCTCTGAAGCTCCCAGCGTTTAAAAGCATGAGGAGACCTATAATCAGATTTACTTTGTCTGTCTTTAGTTATCAACACAGAAGAGCTACTCATGTTTTAACTTTAAATTAATCCTTAGAAATATCAGTAAGGTGTATTCACTGTAATTTGATGTTGTATGTTGTAAATGAGCGTTGTTAAAAGTAAAGGAAATAACTGTTTGTAATGCTGTCCAGAATATGACTGGAAATATATATTTTTTGACAAGTTAAATTAAAACATTTTCTCAAGCTTAAAAAAAGTCCAAAATTTAAGCGGTCATTCATATGAGCAATGGAGTAGAACTACGCTTGTTGAAACAATTAGTTGTGTAAGTGATTGTACAATAAAGGAGATGGAAGGTCAGCAAAGACCTTAATTGTTCTCTCATTCTTTTTGACTTGTAACAGCTTTCCTGTCCACAATGTAATGTTTCCAAGTTAAGATGAAAAAAAATATTAAAATGAGTTGCTGTTCTAATGTGACTTGAAAACCTTCATAGCTGGTGGGTTTTGTTGCAGAATTTCAATTAAAATATGTTTTCATTAATATCTTTGTGCATCTGTACTGAAGTATAACTCACTGATTGTCCCCACTTCCACTTAAAATTCATGTTCTTTTTTTTTTTGAAAGGAGTTTTTTAGTAGTAGTTGTATTTCCAAGCTGAGAGAGATTCTAGTCTGAATGATGGTCTATATCGGTATATTATTAAAGCATGATCTGATAAATATTCCACTGAAATACAATCTGTTTGTTATCTTTGCTTTCTTAGCTGTGTACATTTACAGTATTAAGCGAGCCATATTGTGTGTACATGTGCACACCTGTCTGTGTGTGAGAGAGAAATGATTGTTAATTTTGATACATGGTTTCCTTCCTCTGTTTTATGTGATAGTATTTTGGGAGCAAACTATATCAGGGTGCTTATAGTACATGAACGTACAGAGGTTTTAAATGCAGCTCGCGCTGGATTTTAACTAATGGTCAATCTGTTGATGATCTTTGACAAACATGCAAGTTTAACTGTCCTGTATAAGCCCTAATAATAAATACTGTTTTGCCTTCCTTACACTTAAAACTGCAAGCTTGGTCATAAGCTTCCTCTTTTGGATATACTTAGATTTGTATCATGTGTCAAGCACCATGAGGAACTTTGTGTGTGTGTGAGTTTTATCAGCTTAGCAAAGCACTGCCAGGTATCTTGCTGCATCTTGCAAAAAGAGGTTCTGTGAAGGGGGTGAGGTTAAAAGAAACCCCTAAGAATATTTCACACTGTTGCTAATAGACAGTCCTGTTGATTTAAGATGTGGATATAGGAAAGGACTGTAAGTCTGAATAGCTTTTGAAAATGAAAATAAGTGCTTTTTTTCACTTAGAGGTTAATTAGATATTACAGTTAACTACAGATCTTAAGTTAAATATCTTCATGATAAAAGCAAACAATATCTACAGATATGGTGAATGCTCCATAGAAAAGACAGAATGGTGTACAGCATCTCAAATTTTATAGTAAATTGACAGATGCTCCTATTAAGCTGGAACTCTGATACAGCCGAGCAGTTATGTCTAGAGTGGATTGCCATTTCTTTTCTCGATTGTGTAACAGATGGCAGATAATCCATTGTGAGAGCGAGGGAAGGCAGCACATCCCCTCTTAAAAAAAGAAAAAAACAACACAACACCAAAGACAAACATTAAAAAAAAAACACCTATAAAAGTTGCAGGAGAAAGATTTTATACACTGAATGATAAAAGGCAGCGTAACCATTATAGATCACAAGATTGTTGGGATTTTTTGGGAGGGTTGTTTCTGGTTTGCTTTTCACATGGAAAAAAACTCGGGATAAGGAGGATGTGGTGGTGTATCTGCTGAAGGTTGAGCACGTCATGATGTTGGCTTTACTTTGTTCAAAGCGGGAAACCTGCCACTATTCTCTATCGCTTGTGTGATGCGCAAGCTCTTTGTTTTGGGCTAGTTCTTGTGGGGTTTTTTTACCTGCCATTTTATTTCAGGCCACTCCCTGATGTGACTAAGGTCATGTAGTTTTACATCAGTCTAGTCTAGAGGAAGGTGGCAAAGCCTGTTGGTAGCTTACCCTGCTGACAATTTTGGTTCATCGCTGATGAAATGGGGAGAAGCAGCAGGTCTTGCGTCCTTGGCAAGCTCACAGAGCACAGTTTTTAGATAAGCGATACCCAATATTGCAGACAAGTAATGTGAAGCACACAGTGTCACCACCCTGGTTAATGAGAGCGAGATCAATATTTCCCTGAATGCATGGAGTACAGCAGTGTTGGCCAGACTTCACCTTGCTGCGCCCCATACTGGAGCATGCTTGGAGGTGGCATGTTCATTTAGGATAAGCTGTGTCCATTTTGGGTGAGAATGAAGCAAAAGTGTCTGCTTGCAACTATGGTGGGGAAACAGCCACAGTTTCTTCTCTCTACCTCCCATGAAGGGACACAGAGTTATTTAGCAACCATTGACAGTTAGGCAATACAAATTTGAGGCTGTAGGATGATCAGCTTTGGAAAAATAGGTGGAAAAACAGGGTATCTATTTAAAAAGGGGCTTGGGAAGAATAGTTTCTGTTGTTGTGCAGGGAGGAGGAGTAGATGATCCCTTACACCTCCTTGCAAAAGATGAATACAGCGTTTAGTCTGATAGAATCCACTGGAACTTCAGAAGAAGCTGCAGGAAGCTGCAGCTGCATTTTTAAGGACTGCTTCACGCCCTCCCTTGAAGACTTGTGCTTTTCCTGCTGTGGCCAGCACGCTGCTGTGGCCAGTGCTGCCCACCCTGCTTGGCTGGTGCAGCGTTTACCAGTTTCGCTTCCTTGTCTGCGGTGCGGAGGTGGTGAATGAAGCTGTGGATGTTGCAATGAGCTGGGATGTCTCCTCACTTGTTTCAGCTTTTGCCGGGAGCGTGCCATGTTTGCCCCTGCTTTCCTGTTTAATAGCCCATCAGAACAGCAGTATCATGCCTGACCCAGTGTTCCCAGCAGTGACCAGTTGGGTGTGCCTAGGGTGTGCTGTGGGAAAGGGCCAGGCAGATTGTGAGGAGCCTCCTTGTCATCCTGTACCAGTACTGCATTCCCAGAGGTGCTCCCGGTTTCCTTGTCACTGTTACCAATCCATGACTTTTCCAGCCGTCCAAGGACGGGAATCTGAGATAAGTGGTAGTCACTTGCAAATTGGTTTTAATGGAAGTTGTCAGGTTATTTCCATAGCCCAGATTTGTTTGCACTATCCCTTTAAAATACGATAGTTGTAAAACCCTAAAGATGTCACCTTTTGGTAGAGTGTTAATGAGTATTTCTGAGCAAGCTTTTCCCTTTTACTCCTTTTATTTTCCAAAATTGCTTCAGCAGATATGGATTTGAATCAGCTGGAGGCTTTTCTCACTGCCCAGACCAAAAAACAAGGTGGCATCACATCCGATCAAGCTGCAGTCATTGCAAAATTTTGGAAGAACCACCGAATAAAGATCCACGAAAGCCTGATCAATCAAAGCTGTTGGGAGAATGTCTTGAAAAACATGAACTGGCGAGTGGATTTGAAGTCACAGTCAAGACACATTGATCAGATAAATACTCCTGTTGCAATAGTTGAAATGGAACTGGGGAAAAATGGGCAGGTAAGCTTTCTTCTGCAAAATATATAAATCTGATTTAGCTGAGTATGTGCTATTTTACTTATTGCTGAATTCACTGCATCGAAATCAAATCAGTGTATTTTTAACTACTGGGCCCTTAACGTACCTGAATTTATGGTCCATCTTTGGACACAAAGGTACATTCTGGGTGTTGAATGCAATTTTTGCTTATGTTATATCTTCATATATGTGCTGAGAGCTGTCTTTACATTAAGCTTGGAAAACCTGAGGATGTAGAAATTAAAATCAGCCATACTAGCACTTATATTAAAATTGTGTTTGTATTACATGCGCTGCAGAGTCGATTAGGCTTTTTCTTAAATCAAATACTAAAATTAGGTAATACCTGCAAAGTAGAAGCTGAAAAAGAATAAAGTTCACAAATTATGATGATCAAGCGTCCCTTACATTTTCGGACAAAGGAGGGGAATGTCTCTTCTTTATTTTACATAGCACCTGTTTTCATGTTATAAGTACGTCTTTATTACTAGTCACCTAGTGCAATCTGATCTTATCTGCGTGAAAGAGAGATATAACTCTGTCAGTGCTGAACACTGCATTTATTTTTAATCTTTATAATTCATACAAATGTACAACTAAAAGCACAGCTTCCCATCTTCAATTTTTCTGTCTTTCTGACAGGAAATGTGTTTCAATTTGATACCTTTTTCCTTTGCAATGTGTTAGCAAATCTTAAAACCTCATTTCTTAGCAGTAGATACTGCACATCATACCATGAGCTAATTTTGGGGGTTTGATGTCAATAATTAACATTTAGTATGTTTGTTTGGATTTTGTAATATTTTAGTAGCTTATAGCAAAGAGTACCTGGATTAGGTATACCAAAAAAACCCCAAATTATACACACACACACATATATATATGTATATACATGCACACCTGGAATATACTTATGCAGACTGAATGATTGAACTGAAACTGTGTTGCTACACCAAGGCCAGAATGAAAGTACAGGTAATTGGTATATACTGAAACCGTATATATTGTTGAACTTACTCTGTTAGTCCACTTTTCCTCTCAGTCTTTGAAAGCTTATCCTTCCTAAGTGCTGACCCTCTGCCTTCCACTCATGTATCTCTGCAGTGACCAGTACAATAATGGGGTGTGTATTTAGGTTTTTTCCTAGCCTCAAAAAGTGGAGGTTTCTGCTCGCGATCTTGAGATTGGAAATAATCATATTCCATTAGCAACAAATGGAAAATGTTTTTTAAAAAAAAGGCTACCATGAGTACATTAGAATGAGTACATTAGTGAACAAATGGGAAAAATACCCGTGATCATAAAAAAAAAAAAAAAATCCTGAACTCAGAAATACTGTTGTATTTAATGAGGGAATTATGTAGTTAGTGACTCTTGTTTTGAAATTGTTTTTTTCCTGGTAATGGATTATTACGGTAACATCAATCAGCAAGTACATTTATATTTCTTCCACCCTGTGCAGAGAGAGAAAGGGGATGTGAACATGGAAGGAAGAGTAGTTGTTTGTCAGACACTGTAATTTCTCTTAGGGAAGAGCCTCACAAGAAAACCAGAATGAATTATTTTAGCAATGCAGCTTCATATTTCAAAGGGAAGTGGTTTTGTGAATGTATTTTTTGAACTGCCATCAGACATAACTTTTGTCTCCTTTGCTGAGGACAGCAGTGAGTTGTCACAAGTCTGACTGTTGGTGCAAATAAGGGTATTAGACTGGCACTTACAGAAATAATCATGGAGTAATTAGGATTGTCACTGCTTGAGTTAAAATTGGCATTTATTTGAAGGCACAGTGGTTTCATGTAGTCTTTAGCTTCGGTTTAAATACGTTTTCTGCAAAGTTGCGAAGCTTTTGGCTGAAGCAGTTTGCAGCGTGCTTACATGATGGGCTGAGGCAGGGAATTTGGAGGAACCCCAGGACTGAACCAGCACCAAGTGGGTGCCAGAACAGTTCGTCCAGCCCTCAGCCTCTTCCCACATGTGTTTGGGGACCTCCTGGAAAGATGGTCACAGAGACTTTACTCTTGGAGGTTCAAACGAGTTGTTCTTGCATGCTGGATCCAGCCTGCAAACTTAAAACCATTATGTTTTTTAGCCTTTATATGTATTTTTACTTTATTGTTGGCACATTTATATCTGTTCTAAATATCAAATTTTGTAGCACATCAAATTACATGTACGCTGGTACCTTTCTGAAACTTAACAGAGAGAACATATTTTCTAAAAGGTTGTCAGTCATAGATGTGATCTGATGAATAGCAGACATCTCCTGGATTTGTAGAAGAAAGCTGCCTGATGATTCAGGAGTAAATTATTCAGAACAGACTGTTTTCACTTGGACATTTGATAACAGGGGAGTATACAAATGCATTGATGTGTAATGAATTGACATTAATATTTCATAGGTTTCAACAGAAGCAAAGAAATGCTCTGCAAAATTTAAAGTCACTCTGATTCTTCTCTGTGTCTCTAGACTGGATTTAGATCTCTGCCTGGCAGCAAGCCAGGCAGTTTCATGGAGTGTCTGCTCCTTCCACTTCCATAAGTAACCTTGCTTTCTGTTTGCCATCTTTGAATTTTAATCAGTCAGTTCTTTCATGATGGAAAGACCTAATATGGCTAGAAATGGGGAATTTGAAATGACTGCTTCATAAATGTCAGTAGACTGATTTCAGGTGAATCATGTCAAATGTCGTGAATGTTTTCTGGTAGAAAAGAGATGTTTCTGGGTTTGAGAATCCATTACAACTTGCACACATTAATTCTTACTATCCTTGGCATTACTGATAGCACTTAGAGCATTTTTTTCTACTCTTAAAAACACTTCTAATGAGAAACATTCAGAAGTACTGGTATTCTGAACTTTGATAAGTTTGGTTCAGGATCTGTAACTGGCAGTTTGAACTCTTCTTCTTCAGTAAAGATTTTACAGTGACATTTAGGGTTTCCTGTATGTTACTGATGTTGTCTTTATACATCCTTGTTAAAGACAGATGAACATGCTAGTCATGAAGTACTCTGCTTTGAAAGCCATTTTCCTTAACAATATGACTATAAAAATAAAATCCTAAAGCAGTTGCACTTTTGCCTGCATTTGCCTTCATCTGTTTGTGATATTCAGTGCTCATCACTGCCAGTTCATGCTTTCCTTTTGAACAGCCCATCTTTTCTTTTGCACAAGGGTTTTATCCTCCTGTATCTCTATACCCTGCTGGCTTTCTCTTAAAACATCTATAGCTCCCTGCCCCCTTCTTTATGTCCTTTTTAATCTTGTTCTCCCTTTCTGAGCATCACTGTAAAGCTCTTTTGGCATGAAATTTCAACCAGACGCGAGTCTGCTGGGAGGGACAGCGGGGTGAGCTGGAGAGTCGCCCTTCTCGTGCCCTTCCTGCCCCGCTGCATCAATGCTGCTCCGTAGAGTGAATGGTCGCAGGCGCACAATGTTAGGCTACTTGCAGATTTCAGTCACGGATTTATATCTGACCTTGTCATTTATAGACAATAAATGCACTGGTTTTGCACTGTGGCTTGGCATTAAGATCTATTTAAACTTGTTTTATGGACTTTGTCATGTTATTTTCTGTATGAGATGTGCCCCTCCCTTGGGGCTATGCTCTTCCCACTAGTGTTCTGGGTTGATATGCCAGTAAGTTTTGCTTTCTTGCAGCATTGTATACTTTGCAGTTTAATATCTGAGACTGATGAAGTCTTTGTTATCCATTAGCCTGAGTATTTGCTCTTGGATTTTATGCTTGAACTTATTTACAGAGTGAATATTTTCACATGCATTTTGTTACAGTGTTCATGATACTGGTGATCCATGTAATAGCACTTTTATTGGAGTTTTGTGGGATGTTATGAGCAAAGAGTATTTTCTGCTGTAATTTAACGTGAAGTCTGGGATGCTACTGCAGGATTCTTTCTAGAAAGACCTGAGGAAATCACATCAGGATTATGGATCAGAGGTTTTTTTTCCCAAAACATTGTCTCTCTCTTTTCTTTCCTTTTTTAAAACATCTATTTGACAGAGGTGTCATAAAACAAAATGGTAGGTAGATACTACTATATAGCAAATACTAAAAGCCACAGTATAAGTTCAGAAATTAGGATCACTTCTTTCAAATTTAAGGGCAAAGAGCAGCCTTTCATTCCATGTAATTTTTCCGAAGTCTGAAATCACCAGGGGTATGTATCTTCATATAAAACAAACATCTTTCCTTAAAGAACAGGCAAGCATTAGTAATAGACTTTTGATTAATTGAAAATCTAATATTTGCTCGTTCTGACTATATTTTGATTGTCATAACTCTCACCAGTGAGATAAATGCTTTCTGATTAAAGGACTTATAAGGTGAAGTGATCCTTTGCCAGTGCAAGAATTTACCTGATACTGAAAAAGTAAAAACTGTCAGCTCGGAATTTGCCTTAGGTATATCACATCTGCCCTCTGCTAACAGCTGGGTCCAGACCCTTATAGTTCAGAGAAAATAATAATAATTTAGGTAACAATTCAGATAATTCAGATACAGAAAGAATTCATGATGAACATAAACAATTGTCATGTGCAGTATGTAGGAGGTCAAATGCTACAAGAATTTTGAACATCTGGAGTTTGAAATTTCATCAACTATTAGTTTGTATGACTATGCAGATTTAATTCTTTTAATGTTCTGGGAAGGAGTGAAGTAGGCCTCAAAGTAAACTTTTGGGAGATCAAATTGTTTATGACATGTTAATTATGTGTATCTACACAAGTTTAGGTCAAGGTTTGTGCTATAAACAAATGATAAGCTGTATTCACACACGTTGACAAACATTAAAATTGAGCATGTTTTCACAGCGTAAAACTCTTAGGAATTAGCTTCTATAAATCTCATTACCTTGCTGGGATTACAGACTGAATGCCACTGAGGATCTGTTGGTGTTTTGCACATTTTTGTAAGCCGGGGTCTCTTGGTTTCCCTAGGCTGGGGTTATCTCCAGCAATAGCTTTCACTGCTGTGAAAGGTCAGATCAAGAAAACATCGTGAGTAAACTCATGCTATAGGGAGGAAGGATTATGGCTACACTTGCTTTTGCCTCTATGTGACTCCAGGTCAGGCTGCTTTAGAGCTATCGCTGAAAATAACTTCAGATAATGGACTTCCAGTCCTTTTTATGTAGGATCTATTCTGAAAAGACAGGCTGCCTTTTGTAGGGTATCGGTATGGGCAAAGCAATGCTTAGGGAGATGAAGAGCAGTTCTAGGTACCCGAAACAAAATAGGGGCAGCCTGACCTGCAAAAACCACCACCAAACCATTTTTCCTGTCCAGCCTTAGTCCATTTTAATCTTTGTAGTTATTAACATTATCAGAAATATTGTTCCAGTCTAAAATGGGAAAGTGCGAGCATTTAAAAGCCAAATCGATCACCTTAACTGCAATGGGCTTAATACTTTTATATGATTAAAAATATAAAACCCAGTAAGTAGAAGTGAGTGGAAAAAAATCACCTTTGTGGCCAAGCTGAATGTAATCACTTGAGCTTTTGTTCACCTTGGAAATTTATGAGCTGGAGGGAACAGTTATATAAGGCAGTACAGTGCAAAGCAAATAAAAACCAGAGAGGGCAACGGGTCACTCAGCACAAGAGAAAACTGGAACACAGTTGACTGACTTAACTCAGTTATTTCCTTAATCCTCTGCGTGGCACTCTCTGTAGTCCTTTGCATTGTCATTTCAATTCTTGTCACCTTCTCCTGAAAGAAAAGTGAAATTTGGGGAACAAGAAGGGAATTTTATTATTTGTGCCTCTTGGGATTTTCAAGTGTAATACGTTACAGAGATAAGAGCCTTAAGTGGAGATATTAAATAACTGTCCGACTTGAATTGTCACTTTTCCACTCTATTTGACAGTATTCTTTCATGAGTATCTCATCTGTTCATCCTGTACGAAGCAAGAATATTCTACAATTAGTGGTACTAACAGTTTCCATCCTTGTTTGCTTGCGCTGTGTATATACACAAACAGGTGTGAAGGCACATGCACACATATGTTCCTTGTCAACTGTTTTTGCTCTGGAACTGGATTTGCTGAATATAATAATTTAAGTGAGACATAAATATTTTTGGTTGTAGATGAGCTCAGGGTATTATGGGGAGAATTCTGGATTAATTGAAGGTGAGCTCTGTAGAGAGAGATGTTATCGTAACAGTGCATATTTACTGCCCTTTATCTGCTTAAATTGAGATTCAGTCCTGGAGCCTTGAAATTTTTTACTTTCTCAGAAACTATATTGAGGTCTTGGACATTATGATAGGGAACTTGCCATCTGTTATGTATCTCATGCACTCAACAAATATTTTGCTATGTAACATCAATCTGGCATTCTCCTGCAGCAATGAGATGTTGCGTAGCTTTGATGAAACACCCTCCAGAGCCGTCTCTTGCAGCCTTGGGATAGAGGCTACAATGAGGGTAGGACAGGGGTAGCCGGGTTCAACAGACCTGTCTGTTGAAAATTGTCTCCAGCAAATGCATTTCATCACTCAGCTCTGCCTTTTTCTGTAATTGGCGCTGCACACTTAGGAGTTAGTCAGAAGGACCTGTTCTCCATTCTTCTTATCATCCCCATGTTATCCCTGTCTGCTCGTGGCTTTTCTGGAAGTCCTCACCCTGGTTTTCTGCCAGCTCCCTTGCCCCCAGAAGTGTTTGGTACACTTTTGGAACATACTGTTAGCTAACAGCTCTTGATCCTCATCCTGGCTCCCCTACTGAAAGCACTTCTATAACTTTTCAACCTTTTCTTAGCTATTCCTGCAGAACTGTGGTAGGTTACCCTGAGAGTCTGTAGGGTTGCCGGCTTTGAGATCTTCAAGACTCAAGCTGGATAAAGTGAGTGTGTTCTGTTTTGTGAAGTAATTTATCCCAGGATAAATCCCAGCATAAATATATGTCATTAAATATATTTATCCCAGGAGGCCTTCAATGAAGGGGGATATGGATGAACAACCAAAAATTGTGATCTCCACGAGCCTCTGTTAAACAAAAGTCAAAAGTTTTGATTGATTCTCTAAAAAATCTTTAAAAAGTGGAATTTCTTTGCCGGAGAGACTGTATACAGTGAATCAAAACAACTGGCCTCTGCATCATAGCTCCAGTGTTGCTGTCCATCTGCATTCTTCAGAGGACTTGGATGTCAACATTAGCAAGTAATTTGTTCTTAGAAAACTCAGGGGAAAAAAGAGAGTTGTTTATAAACGTAAGTGCCTACTGCATTGGCTGACAAAGCATCTTGTTTTTACAGGCCTAGCCTGGCCAAGTACATTTAAAATTGTTGTTTTGCCAGTTGGCCAGCTTTCCCACTCTTGACAATATGCCATGTTGCCACTGAAAAGCACTTTGGAGATCCTTCCAGGTTTGTTGTGGTCTCTCTTGCGATCCCTGAATATTAGCATTCAGGGGTGTAAATAAGAACAGGTTCTTACTTTATTTTAATTAGGAAGAGCTGCTGCAGGAGAGGGTATCAGAAGATATAAAACTGGAAAGCTGGCATGTAACTGGGGAGAAACGCTTGTAACTCACACCCTTCTTTGCTGCTTAATCCTTTGGATTCTCTTTATCCTGTCTTAAATATTGTATATTTCATATATAACTATATATATTATACATATACACTCTTTATAAAACCTGGACTCCAGCTTTGGCTATGCAACATCCAACAAGAAAAACCCAACGCAGTCCACAGTAGCAAAGCAAAATCACTGCAAGCTGTACTGTTAAACTTGCTGTGTTTCTCAGCATGTGTTAGTTTTTTGAGGGAAGAGTGAACCTGTGTAATTTCTTTTGAGCAGCTTGTATGTTATCTGCCAGCAGCTTTATTTTTTCACCTTTCTTCACGAATTCAATTCCCATGTGGTGAGCAGTTCTATTAATATATTAGGCAGCAGAAGGCATGGGCAACAGGAGAGTGCAATTCATAGGCAGTTCTCAGTATAAGCTTTTTATTGAGGAGATATTTCTCTTCTAATTTCTAGGAAGCTGTGGCTTTCCGTCCTTCTAGTACTTCTACTCATATGTCTCATCCTAGTTAAAAATAGAAAAAAAGATAAACATCACTTTTTTTCTTTCCTTCTTATTCCCTTTGCAAAAATCTCTAACAGAGGGATTTTGCTGGTAGCTGCTGGAATTTGTTGATGTACAAAACTGACCTTGGCAGTCGATAGCTGAGCATTAGTGCTGAGGTATTATGAGCTCCCTGTACAGAAATGTAGTGAATCAACACGTGAAATGTTTAGATCACTAGTTCTGTGTCCACATAAAAGCGCAGATGTTCTTGCTGCTATCAGTTTATACTACTATCAGTGGTACCTAGGGACTTCTAGATGCTAGCAAAAAAAATTTGGGAGTTGGTCATGCCCCTTCACAAGGGAGTGAATTAAGACTGTAGGAAACAAGGCTCTGTTTGTAGATACCAACTGCCGTGCTGTATAGGTCAGGTTTTCAGCAGATGACTGGTGGGAGTTTGCACCAAAGAAGCTGAAACATTTCATCTGCATTTGCAGATTCATTTACCTCCATGTTAAATTGATTTGTCTTACAGGTGCACCTTAGTACACTGACCTTTCCTTCATGTTGTTAAAAGCATGGACTGAAAGGAAAGCAGTAAATAGAACTGCCACAGAAAATCATATATGGGTCTTGATTGGTAGTTTCAGGTTATGGATCTTTTTCTTGTAGCGATGTGAATTTAAAGAATTCCTGACCTTTGCTACTTGTTCTCACCATTGTACTACCCCAGTAGTTATGCTTTTACAGAGCTGAAAGTTGAAATAGGCTGAGTGAGTCCAAATTAATTTTTCTTGTTCCCTTTGCAACCTTTTAATTATTCCCCAAGTTGTTTTTAGTCTGGATCAATTTGTTGTGGGGACAAGGTGAAGACAAAATTGAGCAAAAGAAAATGAGAACTTTGCTTTGCCTGAATAAATGTTTATTTGAACATACATATTCAAAGGATCACCCATTTTGAATCCCAGCTAGTGGTCTCTTGAACATGAGAAAGCAGCTTTTCTTGAGCACTAAATTCAAAGGATCACCCATTCTGAATCGCAGCTAGTGGCCTCTTGAACATGAGAAATAAAGCAGCTTTTCTTGAGCACTAAGGATAGCTTCTCCAAAGCACCAGCTTTTCTTCGAAGAATAGAGGAGGAATAGAAAATGAGAGACACAGCTGTTAGATGAGTTTGGTATTGTAAACTTAATCTGGAGAAGTGCAGAAAAGGTATCTGATTTGGAAATTATCTTCAATGGTATCTGGGGGTGGGAACCTCCTGAGAGTGCAAGAACAGAGAAATCTTGGTATTTTAGCAGCACATTAGTATTCTTTGTTTCTAGAAAATTTTTCAGCTACACACATTCACTATGGTCATTAATGAGAAAGATGATTGAAATACTTGGCCTATTACTTGTCCAATTATTTTCTCCAGTATTAGGTGGGAAATATGGCAAGCTGAA
>NW_010138309.1:19981-23652 GCF_000699245.1 Pterocles gutturalis
CTGGTTTGCTTGGAGTGATGCTAGGAGTATGGGAACAGCAAAGCGTAGAGCTGAGCAGCAAGTCCTGACGTAGTCACAACTTTAAAAAATAAACTACTTTGTTGGGTGTGTTTTTCATTCAGTGGTTACAATAAGTTGATTGCTGTCAACATTTTCATCCTCAAAATAGCTTTCCTTGTTTCCTTGGGTGCCTCTGTTCCATTTTTGAAGTTGATTGCTGTCAAAATTTTCATCCTCAAAATAGCTTTCCCTGTTTCCTTGGGTGCCTCTGTTCCATTTTTTTTCCTTTTGCTTGTTTTGAAAATACTTAGTGAGGCAGTGTGTTGAAGCATAAGTTTCCCTGCTCTTCTCTGAAAGGAGATGGTTGGGAGAAGATAATTGGCAGTGCTTTTGGTTAAGGCATCATTGTCCTATTTGCTGCTTTAAAAGTTGATGAAATCACTACTTTGAACATAATTCGAAGAGCAAGTCCTCTTCATTTAGAAAAAGTTTCTCCTTTTAGCTTATAAAAGACACAAAACAACCTTCCGATTAAGGAACCTCTCCAAGCTGTAATTTTGCATAGACCTTGACACAAGTTATTTTTTTCTGTCCTCCTTTCAAGTTGTCAGTTGCAAAACTCCACGAAGATAATCAGACATGCAAATCTTCAATATATTTTTAGTTCAACTCACTGATGTATATTCATTAATATGTTAATAAGACAAGGAAAGCATATTTTAAATTGCATATGCTTAATTTGGTTAATAAATGCTTGAAATGTAGTCCCACTTTTAAAAATAACCACACAAATTATGCCACTTTTTCAGGATTTTTTCTCTTAAGTCACAAGGAGGGTATAAAGTTTCTTGGTTGAGTGATGAAAGTAAGTTTCTAGTGCTTTTTACCCTGACGCTGCACAACCAAAGGACCTCTGTGGTGTATTTTAGTTCTCCTTGTATGCAGTGTCACATTCCTCATTATTTAATTGTAATAAATTGCGTCAATGGAGACCTAGTGAAGATTATGGCATTGTAATTTGAGTTCCCAAACTATATTAGGTGGAGTTAGATAGGCAGATACATGATCGAAAGAGCAAAGTTTCCCTGTGTTCAAGTGGTTAAGCTCCACCAATGCAAATCAGGGACATGCTTGCCCTATATTTAGTTTGCAGTGGCCTAACCAAATGAGATAGTCGCAAATTACTACTGGAATTAGAATAAATTCTCTGACAGCTTCTGAACCTTAGTTGAACATGCAAAGCTGCTATAATACCTATTTCTTTAAACCTCTGAAGTGATATTTCAGTGCTTATAGGCAATAAACTTTTAAGTCAACTGATTCCATTTGTGTTGAATCGCTCTCAAAAGTGGAGCTGTGCTTTAAGAACTATTAAAAAAAATTCATTCCATTTAACCTGTAAATATGCCACAGGCCTTTTGAAAATTAGTTTGATAATGGCTCGGTTTTTAAGACTTCAGCCTGGAAGGAAGAAGAACTCAGCATTGAGGAGAGTCTCTACCGTATCCAGTTACACTGGCCCGACTTATTTGGTCTGAAGTAATGAGGCATGACACATCATGAGTGCAGTGCATCATGTTCAGAACCAATAACCCCTTTCAGAAAATTACATTTCTGCTCTAAGCAGTCATTTTAAGTTATCTGCAGCTAATTTTAAACTGCCTGCTTTTATGGAAATGGAGCACTTGCGTTTCCCAGTAAATATCACCATGATGCTCAGAGACGGCTATAAAGTGCGACTGTCTGTGAAAAAGCTCAAGTCTGATCAACCTTAATTAGACTGGAAACTGTTCCTGCCTACAACTATCTTGGTTATACGATGAGAACAAACATGACGCTTAACAGAATTGGCTTTTGTGATACCTACTGCTGTGAGGATGTGAAAAAGAGCTGTTGATTCACATGTTCTCTCTAGCTGAAGGTGCAGGCAGTGGCAACAGCTTCTTCCTGTTTTGCTTCTCTTCTTAGTGTCCCTTTCCAGTAGAAGAGAAAAGATACTGATTGAGTCCAGTCAACTTCTGTGTGTAGTAAAACTTGCTTTTTTTCATTGCCACTGCTGTCCTGTGGTGTTTAGGTTGTCACCGTTGGAGTTTGAGCAATGAGCCATGTCTGCATCCAGCTGGTCACCTAAAGCTCACCGGAGAGCACGTGGAGAAGCCCAAGCTGTTTGAGGGAGCAGTAAATCAGGTTCAGTTTAGGTGTCTGCCTTGGACTATTCCCTCAAACAATCTGTTTCCATGGACTCCAAAGGAAAGCAAGCATTACTAGCTCAGCTCTAGGTGCCTGAAGTTTGGTGAGATAGCTCCCACCGTTTGTCTGAACTGCATACTGATTAGGGATGGCTTAACAACCACTCTCCTCAGACAAACTGTGTGGATAAAACCTTGTTGCTTAGTTGAGCTCAGGGCAGATGAGGTGAACTGTCTCATGGTCTGGATATGATATGTGACTGAGCCACTTTGGGTCATGACACTTTCCTCTGCAGACAGAGAGTCAAGCTTAGTGGATACTAGGGCAGAATAAACCAAAGAAAGACAATACTCCTAGCTGAGGGCAAGGATGTGAACAACAGTGGACAAATGGATTGGTTTCAAGGGCTTGAAAGCTTCTCTTTTAGGGGGAGGAGGGGAGAAAAAAAAGAGAGGCTTGTTTTTCTAGGCACAGACCTTGGAGATTACTTGCTCACCTCTGAAGGAGACTGTACCCCAGAACTGCTGGAGGAGAGCTTAGCTGAGGGATTTGGCAGGTTGGATGGTGCTTCCACATCCCGGTGGCCTTGGGGTTGTCTGAGGGATGTTGGTTTGCCGTGATCCTTGCGTAGAAGTTACTTGGTAAGAAAACCGTGTTTAGCAAATATTTGTATTTTACTCTGAATGGGTGACTTTTGCTCTGCGCAGGCAGTACTTTTATTTCAAAGAGTTTTGGACATTGCTTTTCTCAGTCATTGCTTTTTGGAAAAGGATTTTTGGAAGGGGTTGTCAGAGGTGCATTGCTGTGCTCCAAGCCTGCAAGCCTCATTCCTTCTGCCCCTTCTTGAGTGTTCCCTGCAACCTCCTGTTTGCATGACAATGTGTAGAGCTCTCCACAAGCTCTTCTGGCACCCAGGAGAGATTTCGACTCATACCTTTTTCTTGGGGCAGCAAGCAGAGTGCTGGTGTCCTGGGTTAAGCTGAGGCAGAGTTAACTTTCTTCATACAGCTAGCAAGGGGCTGTGTTTTGGATTTGTGCTCAGAAGAAAGCTGATAAAAAGTGATGTTTACGCGGCTGCCAAGGTCTTTCAGCTTCTCTGGCTGTCTGCAAACAGGAGAAGCTGGGAGGGAGCACAGCCCCAGTTACTAGCCCAGGATTTGATCTTAGGTTCGGGATTTAGACTCAGAGTGGCCAATAATCTATTCCATAACATACACATCATGCCCAGTATATAGGTGAGGACCCTCTGGGAGATCGGCCCTTTTTTTTGGTTCTGGATCTCTTTTGCTCTGGGTCATCTCACTCCAGGTGGTCGCTCTCCCAAGGCCTTCCCCCCCGCCCCCAGTCAGCTCTCTGTCTGGATCACTCAGACTGTTATCTCCATTCTGTGAGTGTGGTTTCAGGATTTTCCCTGCTCCAGGATCATTATCCGGGAAGGGGCTGAGCCTTGGACATCAGGTGGGGGGGGGGCAGTATCACTG
>NW_010138310.1:0-40446 GCF_000699245.1 Pterocles gutturalis
TGGGGGGCAGGTGCCCAGCACCGGGGGAATCACAGAGCAGCGACTGTTGGGCAGCAGCTGGGGCACGGACCCATCCCACGAGGCCGCACGTCTGCGGCAGTTGAGGTTCCCGGGTCCAACGTGGAGCCGCCACCGAGGAGGAAACAGCCGTTATCTGCTGGGAACATTTGTTTTAGTGCAGAATTGCTTTCAACTGTGCCCTCTGCATCCGCCCGCTTCTCAAAAAGTCAATAGAGCACAAAGGTGTCGGCACTTTTTTTGTCTTCCTTTTCTAAATAAAAACGTCAGCGAGAGGAGCACCAGGACCTGGACAAAGTCCCCCCAGCCCCGACGGGGACCCCCGATTGCCCAGACACCCGAGCCCAGCGCGCTGGAAATGTTGGAGCCAATTCAGGTCAATTAAAGTCGAGGGTTTTATTGAATTAAAGTGTGAAAGCAAATACAGCCAGCCCAGTATTCAGGCTGTTATTTTTTTTTTTTTTAATGTTAATGCGATTTTTTTTTCCCCCTGCTCATAAACGTGATTTAAAAGGTGGTTGGGATTCCTGGGCTGGAGGAGAGCCGGGAGATGGGTTTGGGAGCTTGGAAAGAACGCGGACGGGTTCCTCGCACCTGGGAAAGCGCCGGCAGCAGTGGGGAACGTGAGGAATAAAATCACTTCTGGCAGCAGCCACCAGGTGAAATCCCGTAAAAGGGTTTGGGGGGAAGGAAACCTCCTGGGATGGTCCCACCAGCCCTGAACCCCGCAGGTCCCAAAGCTGGGGGGGACCTGGGAGCATCCGCCCCCTGCACAGGGAAAAAAAAAAAAAAAAAAGCTCTGGTGCGAGGCTGGCTGTGCAAGAGGAGTATTTTTAGGAAGGACTCCTGAGCAGGGACTGGGGATAATGATGTGCAGTGTAAAGCTGGAGCTGCGACAGAAAGCCGGGCTCAGCGGGGGCAGCGGAACTTCGGTGTCGGTTTTGCTGAAAGGAAGCAGAACCGTGCAGCCGGGTCCAGGGGAGCTGTGGGGGGGGTGGTTTTTCAGGGCAGCAACCCCCCGCTGCTGGGCCTGAAGGACCAAGACTGGAAATCCCCCCACGGCCTGTGACTCTACAAAGTCCCACATAAATATCGAACCTTGGGCAGGGGTTTGGTCACAGCGAGCGTGCCCGCAACCAGCACGGCACCTGGCAGGGGTTGGACACACTGGGAGAGCGGGGAAAGGAGGGTCTCGTGCTGTTAATTGGTTTAATGAAGACGAGAAGCATCTCGGTGAACAGCAAACGGCACCCGCTCACCGTGTTCTCCCACAGCAGAGTGACACCATCCCGTTTTCCCATCCCTTGGTTTTGTTAACGGACCGGAGGCAAACCCCCTCCTGGGTTTCAGCCGGCTGCTCGGCAGGGAGCAAACCTCTCTCCGAAACAACCTCCCCGAGGAAACCGCGGCTGACACGTCCCAGCCCCAGGAAGGTTTTGCAGGAGCTGGGGCAGCACCCGCCAGCTGACGGCTTCCACCTGCTGCCATGGCTCGGGCAGCAAATTCGGGTTATTTTGGCATAAAATGGGTTTTATACAGGTAGACTTCATCACAGACAGTTATAACTCGAACTTTAATTCTGCAATGGATTACTTTTAAGCTGTGAGTCCATAAAATACGCGGCCGGTTAAGATTCGGGGTCTCAGGCGTCGCCTGCGAGCTCGGTGTGACTCGCCTCGAGCGCTGCTGGGACCGGGGTCAGCCCCGCAGCCACCACACCCCCGCGCCAGGTGGACGCTCTCGTTAAATGGTTTTTTCCAGTTACACGATTTTTACTTTTACTGGCTGCTACGGGCTAAAAAAAGTCCTGCATGATCAGGAACGTTAAAAAATGTAAGTACAGGGCTTACCCCCCATTTTTTGGTACAGTTCTTTTCTTTAGGGTTCATATTCTTCAAGCTCTTTTCTGCAGACACAAATACTAGTTTTTGGGGTTTTTTTTTTCTTTCCCTGGTGTGAAGAAATACTTCTGTAATCCCTACGATTCCTGCTTTGGGGCTTAATTTTTACATTAAAAAGCCCCGCACCGACACTGAACAACTGTGATCAAACTGATAACAATAACCACTCGACACAGTAACTCCTGTGACTCTGTTCTGAGTACACAAAACAGTTCTCAAGACCAGCCTCTGATGAACCAATTTGTTTTCTCTTTCCCCAGAGCCAAGGTACGTGGCATTAAGTTTACTCTGGCCCAAAATCCACCACTGAGGTCAAAACCCTTTGTGAGATCCTTTTACCTGGACTTGTCCCCCCCCCCCAACCCGCTTCACTTCCGCGGCCATGCCCGCGCCGCATGAACAGAGACGGACTGAGGCAGACGACAGGAGCAGCTCTGATTGCAAATAAAAAAAAATCTTTATTGCATCTTAGAAGCAAGTCTTAAAAAAAAAAAAAGAAAAAGAAAAACAAAAAATATTTTCCATGCACTGAATCCATCCAAGTACCCACGTCCTTGGGACTGTCACCAAAAAACACTGAACATCGTAAGACATCGACTCTACGCTAGCTGCAGTTCATACTCCGTACACCTGTGAACAAAGGTTATTTCTTCTGCTGGAATCGCAGTTACTGCGGAAGATCCCTTCAACCATGGCATCGGTTCTTCTCCAGTTCCTTCCCTGGTCTCCACTTCCCAAAGAGTCGGCAAAGCGGAACTGAGAGCAATGAGACGAAATGGTGCTGGAGGATACGATAGAAAAATATATTGTTGGCTGGTTTTTATTTTTTTGTTTCTGCTGAGCAAGATATTTACAGGTAGGTAGGTCCCATGAGATCACCTGCTTCCACGACAATGTCCATTCACCGTCTAGGTCTCGGTGTAAAGGGTTCCCTTTCTGGCTTTAAGGCACTTTATTGTGTGTATTTTTCTCTTACCTTGCTAGGTGTTAATTCATCGGGATCACACTTTCCTCGTGCTCGGCCTCCCCCATCCCCGGTTCCTCTTAGAATACCAAAAAAAAAAAAAAATTCCTAAGCTTACTGAAGTCATTCCAAAAATGTTAAAGAAATTTGGGGAAAAAAAAGATCCATGAAAAAATATTTTAAAAGTAATCTTTGGAGATCATTTACTGCAAGTATGATGTACACTACCTTATCCGTGAGAAGATGCAATACATTCCTAATATATATATATATATTTACACACACATATATATATATAAAAAATATTAAAATGACTAACAGATATTCAAGGAAAGGTCAAGAACCTAAAACAATGGATATTAAATAAATTAACTGTCTAGCAGATACAGGAAAAAAAATAATCCCAAAAACAAACCTAGTAATCAAATGTAATATTTGTTCCCGTTAACATCACGTAACCGACTGAACGGAATCAACGCCGTCGGGGCGGCGCACGTGATACGGAAGATTTGCAAAGTTCTCGTTGGGGATCTCAAATTGTTCATCGCGTAGGGTCGCTTTGCTGCAGGAGATTCGCGTTTCCCGTCCTCTTCCCCTCCCTCCTCGCGTGTCGGTTCCTCGGTAACATTGTCTCAGCTCAGGGCAGCGGTTGAGGACGACACACAGAACCCACCACGGATTCTTAGAACATTACGTCCAGATACAGGCCAAATAAAAAAGAGAAAAAATCTCTACACGGACTAACCAGACACCAGGTTGTGCTTACGTTCTTCCCTCCCTTGAAGTCGCCTGGCCAGAGTAAGTGGAATTGTACTTTTAAATGGAAATAATCGGCTATTCGGAAAAAAAACCAAACCAAACCCTCCTGCGATTAACACCCTTCTCACGGCCGTGCCAATTGGTTCTGTTCGAACGCAACTGAAAACACAACAGCTACCCTGAACACAAGCAGCAGCATCTTTGCACGGCAGCAGTCACAACAAAACATTCAGCCGCAGCGTTTTGTCACTTGGCCGGCACGCTCGGGTCCCCATTTACAGAATCCCAGCAACGAAGACAGCAACGGAAAAAAGGAGGAAACAATCTTTTGTTCGTAAGGAGATTCTAATTCAAGTCAGATTTCCACTGATCGGTCAGATAACTCTTAAACAATTCTTTTTTTTGTTTGTTTGTTTGAAGGCAAATATTGATCACAGTTTTGTTCAAAACCAAAAAACACAACAACAACAACAACAACAAAACCCAACGGCCTTGCTCCACTCAAAACGAGCACTTGGTAAGAAAACAACGATGATTTCTAAAATATATCCTGTGTGGTCTTTTTAAAAGTGAATTATCAAAAAACATTTTCCCAAAAAATAAATTAGATAATTAAAAAAAAAGTCTTTTTTTTCCAGCATAGCTGGACATTAGGCTGTCCTCACTGAGCCGTTCGTATTGCTGCTTTTCCCAAAATTGGGGTCGTTTTTTTCAAACCATATTTCAGCCAGCTGTTGTGTGGACCCATAAGTGGAAGCTTTGGACCCCAAGCACATTTTATATTGTTTTGGATCTAGATTAGGGTCACAAAAAACAGGGTGATGCACATGGACTACTCCAATTTCTTGGCTTCGGAAAGTTTTTAAGCCAGCTTGAATGACTTTGTTAAACAGGTCTACGTCTTCAAGGCCCCAACCTTGGATGGAGACGTCAAAGCCACCTGCTCGGAGAAGATCACTTTTGTAAATACAGGTGATGCCGAAGCCATAGTTCCTCCAGAAACCTGTTTTCTGGGTGAAGGCAAAATGATTGTCACTAGGAACTTTTCGACTATAAACAATCTTTGGATCATACTGGCTAAAAATGATGGGAAAATAGACTTGTTGACCCAAAACTGTATTGGCTCGACACCGCTGGAGGAATTCTGTGGTAAACACTAAGTCAACATCACAGAAGAAAAGTAAAGATTCGTTCTGGAACTGAGAAGATCCAACTTCCAGAGCCAGCGCCCTGGAGAACTCCCCCGACACGGGTAAAACCTGCATGTCGGCCTTGGGGTATTTGGAGCGGTAATCTCTCATCAGCTCAATCTGCTTCACTTTGTCGGGATTGGAGTTGAAAAGCAGGACAACCAGCTTGACGTTCTGGTTTGGAATGAGGCAAGTCTTTTCGAAATTCCCCATGAACCTTGCGAACATGTCGAAACGGCCGGAGAGAGGAATCAGGATGTTGATCTTCTTGTCTTTGAGTTCCTTCCTCTCTACTTTTGATCGGCTGAGCTGGAAGGGAACAAACATCTTCAGTGAGTTGGAGAGGAAAGACAAGGATCCAGAATCCTGGTTGATTTTGCTGGCCAGCTCTTTGGCGTCCACCTCTTCGTGCTCCATAAACTGGATCTTGCTGAACGTCTGCTGCAAGTACGCGTGCCTCCTGACGGGGACGGTCATCTTCTTCCCTTTATGCTTTTTGTACAGAAGCAACAAGTCAAGAACGTACTCTGCTCCGTACATGGGATTTACCCTGCGATAGCCGTACTGTATTTCCTTGAAATCGATGATCCTCCCTCGGGTCTTCGCGTTGGCGTTGATCATTTCCATGACCTGCATAACAATGTCATCCAACGCTTCGCCCTGAGAAGAGTCCATTCCTCTCCGCGGGGGCTGCCCGTCCGCACCCGAATACAAATATTTTCCTGTAAGAAATTCCCACTCCAAGATTTCTTCCCGGTGGCGGGGCTGGAATCGCATGAAGGAGGGTGGCATCCCCAGCTGCAGGTCATCTTTGTGGATTTCTGTGTTGCTGTATTTGCTCATCAGGACGATCTCCCGGTGCAGCTGTACGGTCCGGTGGCGCAGCTCCGCTATCTTGCGGCTCAACATGTAGCTGTGAAGCCTGTACTGGTACGGGGGGTTCTTATTGGGGTGCAGCGTTATAGCTCGGTGGATTTTGCTGTTCCTCAGGTCGCGGATATAACCTTTTTTGTTCTGCTCGTAATTTTCATAAAACAGCTGCTGCATCTAGAAGAGAGAAAGGAGAAGTCAGTGTCTGAGCAGCGCTCTACTTGTGAAAGTTTAGCCCCCACGGCCCCCGCTGGGAGAAAATTACTCCTTGCTGGCAGGGCCAGGCGGCTTTCTGAATAAGCTGTTCTTGGTTTTAGGCACAGGTTGTAGCAATACCAGCTGCTCTTCAAGGAAATTAAGAGGATTATTCGTTGTAAACTGGTAAAAGAAACATCTACCATGGATTTGGGATTACTACAGCCCGGTCTAGCGATACCACTGTCAGGCAAGCAACCGAGCAGTAAGCAGACTGTAAGCTCATTTTTGCACAATATAGCGTCAACAGGAAAAAAAACAAACCACGAAGCGTTCCCTGCAAAACTCTTTCTATACTTCTGCCTCCCCTGGGCTTTAAGAATAACACTAATAATAAAGAACAATAAAAAAGGATGCCAGATACAGAGGAAGCGAGTGTGATGACACCTTTTCCATGACACCCTAATGCTGTTCAGGTTATTAAAAATCCATCTTGCTGAATGTCTCAGTCAAGATGCTGAATGTGTTATCACAAGTGCTGCAGTGCCCAGCTGCAGCTCCCCTGTCACTTTATAATGTCACTGAAATGCATCCGAGACTCCTGGCAGCACTTCCAGAAGGCAAGCAATGCAGGACGCACAGGTGTGCTAGAATAAACGCATCCTAAAATGGAAATTGCTATTTCAAACAAGAAGATAAGGAGCTAAGATGAGATTCAGACGCTTCACAGAGCCCCACAGCGTAAGGAAAGCAGGTAAACCAGCTTTATCTTTATTTTTATTTAACCAGCTTTGTTTTTTTTCCAGCAGGTCAGGCAGTAGCTGATTGAATGAAAGGTATGTGGAAACCAGGATGATAACGTGGAAAATAAGCTGAAAAAAAGCCCCGAGAGAAAAAAAAAACCCTCAAGTCCAAAGTTATACACCAGCTGAGAGAATGGACACGTAACGAGATCACGGGCTGATCCTGTGTCACACCACCACAGCCACCAACCTGCCAGGAGCTGCCAGGACAGCTGAGTTCCACCTGGGATCCCATCTGGGCTACTGGCAGCAGGATCTGCCACAGGTACAGTCAACAAAGCAACGGCAAAGGGCTAGAAAGATCAGCAGAGAGCTAAAATCCGAAAGACAAAGAGAAGAGAGAATGACTCTGATAGGATGGCAACTAAACACAATCCCAGCAGAGAAAACCTCCCTTGGACAGACAGCGCCAGCGATGCTTCTGCCAGCTGCTCGCCCCAGCAGAAATCCTGTTTTATGAGGCCTCCAGTTGCATTTTCCCCATTATTGTGGACAGACACTGAATCTCAGGGATAAACTTACACCTGGATGTAACTGCCGCTATCTTACCGCACCAGATGTGTGCAGGCTGAAACCTGGAATCCAGCGTATCGCTGCGGACAGCGCGGGAGCAAGCGGCGTAGGCGTGAGACGGCTCGCGTGGGTTTGCATCTGAACAAATTCATTTCAGAGGAGGGAGGGAGGGATTTCAACCAGACATTTTTTTTTTTCACGGGGTCATCACCAAACCCCCCACCCCTTCTCCTTTTCCTGCTCAGGTTCCCCTTGCTGCCCACTGTCCCCCAAGTGACTCCTTGGCCACTTTCATGGCCAGAAGCGGCGTTTATTAGGCAGATCCCACACAGCAACGCAGCCAGAGGAGAGCATCCCGGCGCTGGGCTCCTGGCAAGCCGCAGGTGAGCTGCCTGTCCGGATGTGCAGCCCTTTAGAAGTTGTGCAAGATTTAAAAGAGTGCGATGGGCAGAGGTTAGCCGGTCTAATCCTGCGTTCAGCAGAGCGTTACGAACCTCATGCTTTCCCGAGAAGCATGTTTTTCCACTCACCCACCGACTGTTCCTCATTTGTATCCCTGTCTTGTCTCCTCTACTAACAACACTTGATTTTTGGTCCACTTTGAACCTCGCTGCTTCTTAAGGGCTCCAGGAGACCTCACATCACACCCACTTACGGTCGGTGCTGGAAGCACAACTGATGACAGCGGAGAGCTCACACAGCGCGAACAAGCCCAGTCCCAGGCTGCAGGACCCACCGGGTGTTTTTACCGACTCCGCCGATCTCTCCTCTCCGGTACAACGTACAGAGAGCCCCAGAAGTGTGCAACGCGTACGGAACAGGCTGGAGATTCACTGATGGTTTAACTACAACTGTAAGCAAAGGCTGTCCCGGGAGTATTGTGACATTAGATAAAAATTCTTAAATCATGTCATTAGGCAACTATTATTTAAAGGAAAATAGACAATAGGATCTAATTTCAGATCTTGTTTTGAATTTATTAGAAAAACAAAATCAAGACCATGCAGCCTGAATGCATTTCTTCCCCAACTGCCATCTAGGGCATTCTGAATTAGCTACGAGAGGAAACCATGAGAAGCAGAAAGGCTTTGAGATTACACAACAAAAGTTTTAATAGAATACCGATGTGTAGGAAAATGTTACGAAACTTCCCAATGGAAGTAGAGATATGAACCCCTAGCAAAGGCCCTGAACAAATTAACAAGCGCTGCCACGCAGGAGCAACCTCTCATCGAGGCTGGGTAACCTCGGAACTTTTAATGCTGCTTCTCGCCTCTTCCAAAAACTAGCTAACTTTGAAAACTGAACTGAAAATAAAACGTATCTCAGCAATTCTTCACTGGTGCTTCAAAGGGAAGCAATTCACGACGGAAACATCTATTACCAGCCACCTCGCTCCAGCCAAAAAGGTGACACCTGCCCTGCGCTCCAGCCAAGCCTGCACTGCGGCTAATGAGAAGCACCCCAGCAGCCAGGCTTTTACATAACCCTCTTTTTCAGCAGAACGCCTTGCCAGGCTGGCACTTCCATTGTTTTGCCAATGAAGTCTCCCCACCTCCGGCTCCAGCATCTCTCTTGGCTCTTTGCTCAGCCCACGGCAGCACGCAGGGGACGTGCCAGCGCCCTGCAGCCCCGATCCCCCACCTGGGAAGCAAGCAGGAAACACACGGAAGGGGATCGGAAGGGGTTAATCAATTTAGAGAGCAGAGTGACTTCCAAGCTGATTTTGCACAGTGGTATGAGGATGAAGTCCAAGAAGCCAACAGAGCAATTTAACCCCTCCTGGGCCGAGGACACTGATCCAATGCTGCAGAAGCGCTGCGACGCCCGCGAGCTTTCCTGCGCGACGAGGAGCCCCACATGGATCGCGTTTGCTCAGCCACAGCTACAAAACTGGAGAGAAATTAGCAATTCCCTCCGTACGGTTTGACAGCTCCACCAACATTAATCCATTTAAGTAATTAAGGCAGTGCTAGTCTTCAGCATTGGGTTTGATCACTAACATGGGCAACGTCCGACGATCGCTCAGTGCTGCCGACGTGGTTTCTACCTCCTCTGGGTCCAAACCACTCCGCTAGATATTACCTTTCGATGCCACACAATACTGGAAAGCCGTAAGGAAGACAAAGAATCATAATTACCTCTTGTGTACATCGTTAATAGATCGGTGGGTGGGAGAAGACAACAAATTTATTTGTAATTTCTCTCTGTAATTGATTTGTTCCTCCCATGTAGCAGCCGCTGATCGCAGCCGCGGGGAGCGACACCAGCGCGGCTCACAGGCGTGACGTGCACACTTCCCCAAGCCTATCACCAGATTCCTACAAGCTGAACTCTTGCAAACTCTTCTTCTAGTGAAACAGGTTTCTCTAGGACTCTTTTCCCAAAAAAAGAACCTTTCATGGATATTAATTTTTGCAATGATTATATTCTAAGCATGCTTTATTCCAGTGCAGAGCACTGAGAGCGTCAGGATACAAAGAAGAGCTACTCTTTATTGACCACTATTTACTCTAGACCTGTTGAAGCCTTAAAAACCCTAATGTTCCCCAAACCATTAGAGACTGAATGTTTAAACTGTGGTACAGCTGTTGTGGGCACTACTGGCTCCTGTCCAAAAGACCAACTGAAAGGAGAGAGTGTTACGTTCTTCGTTTTAAATGAAGAAGTCTTTTGCAGGCCAAAAAAAGTGTACTGGAGAAAATGGACTTTAAAAATAAGACCAGTTTATGCAGAAACTGGCCCGCAGCCACGGATTAGCCCCCGAGGGCTTTCTCTCACAGCTCCAGATTGTACTGCCACAGCCCAGAAAACGCAGCCCCACAAGTCTCACGAAAAACCACCACGGACAAGACACGTATGGCAGGCTTCGAACTGCCCAGGATGGGCTTTAAACACAAAGCCAAGGCAACGAAAAGCTCAACAGATGGCGAATGTCACCTAGTGTGGGGACAGCGCAGCTGGGTGGAGATGAGCATGCAGGATCACTGGTTTTCTGGCCTCTAAATCCCTGATATAGTCTCTGTTCACCGCTAACTTGCCTCTGGTGGAGGGGAGCCTGGAGTGACCGCCCTGGACACAGCTCTGCGTGCTCAGGGTTCTTACTAACCATGATCTTTCCATTTTAAATCCCGATGCTCTCTGTGTAATCCCGCAGCTAACCACTGACACGACTGAAGTGACTGCTGGGCAGGGTTATCATGGTGGGGACAAACACGGGGCAGCGATGGATAAACACTCATTCCCGGTGAACTGGCCACTCATTCATCCCTGTCACTGCCCCAGCGGCCACTGCAGGACAGGATGCGGGAAACGCCCCTCGGCACTGGGAGATGGGACTGCCCCCTCGGCTGACAAGCGAAGCCCTGAGCTCTGGAGCACGATAAAATGATGTGATCCCTCTGATGAGTTACTTCGCACACAAATTCCATCATGTACCACTGGTTTGCATTTGCTTTGTTTCATCAACAGGGGCAGGACAATCAGCTGGACATCCCCAACAGCCAGGACCCAAAATTTCCACAGCAGACTCCTCGAGAAGCAGCGGCAGACCCAGCTGTGATATACCGCGACCTCCGAGTGCAATAATTCCAGGCACGCTCTGAAGCAAGACGTTTATTTTGCACAACACAATTGCCTCGTCTCGTAAGATCCAAAGCGAAACAGCACCGGTCTCGCTCCAGAGCCTCGCAGTGCCTTCTGCGCTGCTCTCCTCTCCAAAGTGCTCGAGAAAGGAAGCCAAGGATCTAAGGCAAGTCTGAAGCCCAAGCAAACTCAAGGTCATTGAATTCCCAAGGAATCTGTGAATTAGGGAGTTCCTGCTGGAGTTCAATCTTTTGTTAACAAAAGCAAGTAACTGTTTAATTAACCTGCTTGTCCTTCTCCCAATCCTTTCTTCCCTAAGCAAGTAGAAGAGCTTAAGAATGACTTATTCATTTACAGTTTCTCAAACCAAGTAGCCTTTAAAGTTCTTCCCAGCTTGGCAACAGAAAGAAGAAAACCTACAAAGAAGAACGTGTCTTCAAAACCGGCATCGCGTACTCCACCTCCGACCTTGAGCTTGACGATCTCATTACCCAAAACCTACACGTGGGAGCAACCCACTTGGGAACTACCGGAGATCCTCCAGCTACGAAGCAGAGGAGAACTTTCGTCCTCCTGCATTAAACTGAGCTTCATCCTCCTGGTCTAAGCAAGGAGAGGGAATCCTGGTCTCCTCTTAGGCATGAGGCGAGGATTCCTTCCTCAGGTCTCCCCTGTTTTGGGTAAGGGGGACAAGGTGAACCAGACTTGATGTGTAAAGCAAAGGAAGGCTAGTGCAGCTAAATCAGAACGTGCCATTCTGGGATATTGAACCGTGCAAACCTTAGGAGAGCTGGATGCGAGGTTTTCTTCCAAATGGTTCTGATTTGACAAAAAGAAAAACAAACAAAACATCACTAAATATTAACAAATGTTCTAGGCTACGGCTATTAAAGCAGCAGAACATTGTAGGTGCTAATGAGTAATTATCATTGCTATTGCTTGAGAAAGTGTGCTCAAAATTGGTTTCTAGCATAATTTCCAAATAACAAGGCCTGGTGCAAACGGCTGTTCTGCACATGGCTCTCCCTTGCTCCAGTTACGGCTTTGACCCACGGGGCAAATGATTCAGCTCTCCCTCTCCAGCAGAGAGGGACTGCCTCTGTCCCGGATCCAAACCAAACCAGGAACACAGCCGCTTGCCGCTGATCTGCTCGTTTAAAGGCCAGACTCGGGGATGATGCCAAATTACTTGCCCACCAAATACACTGTGTCTCGGGATTGCTTTTCCTTGTTGTCAACTCTACACTTTTAGACCCTGCAGTACAGGCAGAGTATAAGAAAAACTTGGTTTTCATTATGACTTTCAACAGGGCCACGGAAGAAAGAGCCGCAGCCTTGCGAGTCTGTATCTGCTCTTCCTCATGCAAAGCGTTCAGATTGCCGAGGAGCAGCACTGACCCTTGGAGGGCAGTTTCTTGGAGATGATGAGCAGAAAGCTTCACCCTGGCAAATATTTTTTTGGATGCTGGAAAGAGCTAGAGGGATGCAGTCTCCTCTGAGCAGAGACTACAGGAGACCTCTCCCGGACTGCTGTGTGATTTTCCACCATGTGTTTTCAAGAGGCAATAATGTAATAGTTTCGAATACTTTTGTTCATGGATTTTAAAGATTTCAGAGCTACTTTCCACATCCAGTGGTTTTGTAAGAGTTGCAAGCCATGGTGCATGATGATGAGCCTTTCTGGTCACTTGGCAAGGCCACCATGACCTGCTGCTTACAGGGGGGTGGAGAAGAAACCCTCTGCTTGGAGAAACTTCAGCCGCAGCCGAGGCATCCACGCTTCATCTCAACAGCAGTCCAACCGCCACCCCTGAGCGGGGACACGGTGCCCTGCGTGGGACAGTGTCACAGTGACGGGTCTGAGCCGAAGGACGGTACTGAAGCAGCCAGATCAGTGCAAAGCTCTAAATCTCCCTGAGCCCTCACAGAGGATTATTGGGAATTTAATTAGGCAAAAGATTTGGCCTCACAATAGCTCCTGCTGCAGTTCTTGCCAGGGTGTGAAAAGGTGGGGGTGGATTTAAAGAAAAACAAATTCATTTTCAAGACTTTTGGCGCTTCCAGCTTAAGCAGCGCCATTGGAGATGAGGAGGGACACAACCCCTGTTTTCATGGCAACAGGCCATGCTTGCTGTTTCTGGTTCCTCGCAGACTCGTGGCAGGAATAGATCTTTCGGAAAGGGGCGAGAGGGAAGCTGGGAACGCTGAATAAAACCCCGAAGGCAAGGTCAGCTGCTGAACTGCCTGTGTCAACGCTGCCAGCCCTCTGAACGTGCCATTGCCAGCAACAGCCTCGAAGTGACAGAGCATCTTTCACACCTGCATTTAGAAATCTCCCTGCTTTATGCTTTCCAAACAACCAAGGGTGAAACCACTTCTCTGCCAGCAGCATCAGTATCAGCTAGTGAAAATGGACAGAAAACAGGGAATAGATTTCTGATTTCTCTGCTAGCGAGCCCTCCTCCCAGCTGCCACACCAGCCGCTCTCGTGGGTGCTGCTGCACCGCACCTCTGCCAGGCGAGTGGCTGGAAGATGGGACGTGGTTCAGGACACCCTCTTGAAACCACAGACCCTTCCAAAAGGGGATGATCCTTTAGCTCTGTTAGGAACTCAGCACAGTTTGGAGGCCACCGGCCATCCCAGGTGTCCCCGCTACCCCCAGCCCAGCAAGCTTAGGGAGAGCCACCGCGGCTGAGCACAGGGCACCAGGGCTTGTGAAGAACTAGATACCAGCCCCCCGAAAGCAGAAAGCCTTCCAGCAAGGACCACGATCTCTCTGCTCGCTGCAGCAGGGCTGCCTGCCTGTGTTGGCTGCTGCTGCAGGCTGGCTTGCTCCAAACAGGAGGGGAGCCGGCAGCACGAGGCGGCGCTGGGTTTCCTCCTGGGGACTGGTGTCAGCAGGACGCCCCTCCAAGGCATCCAGCAATGAAGTGGTAACTCGCTCCGCAATCCTCTGGTTGCTTCTCCTAAATGAAGCTGGATTTAAAAGAACATCTCCTTTTTTTTCCTGTTGGTACAAAATAAGAACAAACTATACAGCTCCTTACAAACTCCCGGAGTGCCGGTGCCCAAGGCAGACGTAACATTTGCGACACGGGCGGATGGTTTCACCGATCCTCTTTGACCAGCCTCTGAGCTCAGATCGGTTCTTCAATCTCTTTTTGCAGCCAGAGCTACCATTTCTGGAGCTGGCTTGAAGACCGTCTACAAGGGCCTGGACTCAATCACCAGCTTGTTTCACACGGGGAGCGGCGCAGGATGACAGCTTCCAGGGTTTGCTAAAGCCGCGCAGCATTGTTCTCAAGTGTGCGTTTTAAATGCGTGCACTTTTTTTTTTTTTTTTTTGCCAAAAGAATTGTTGAATAATTACTCAGAGGAGGGGAGGGAAATAAAGCCACAAACCCTTGTTTTATGTGGAGAAGCCACATGTTTCAGCCAACCCATGAGGATGCTCCAGCTCAGCCCTGGCCCTGGGATAAGGCAGCTTTAGAAGGCTGCGATGGTAAAGAGCATCGTGCGGTAACGCCGCTGCCGCAGACAGAATTTCCACAGCAAGATGCCACGATTGCGAAAGCGTTTTTTCTTGCGCTCGTATCGTTCCCATGCAGGATTAAAAGCCTCCCCATTATTCTGTGCTGAGTTTCAAAGCAAAATCTGCCCTTTGGCTCACTGCTGAGAAACGTCCATACATCGTCCAGCGTAGACGTGGCACTACGATGACAAGGTCTCCGCCTCAGAGAGTTCTGCCATCTAAAATACGTGCAACACACAGTAGTTTGGTTACACAAGACACAGCTCCTTGGCCAACCGGGGGATCAGCAGAGGAAGTTTGCCCATTCAGATGGCTGATGATCTCTCAAGAATTTGACTCTCACGCCCTGGATGTCAGAAGCCCCATCAATTGTGCATTAATAGCTCTAATTACAAAGGTCACCTATTTTTATTACTGGCTTTGCACAAGGGGTAATATATTTCAAATCAGGCACCTTTGAGGAGAAAGCAGTGATTTACTAATGCAAACTGGAGCCTCCTTTGGAGAGGGTTTGCAGGGTCGGTGCAGATTCAACACCCTGGAAAGAGAAGAGGTGAAAGAAGAGAAAAGCAGTAAAAGAAGGGAAAAGCCCGGCTGCACGAGCACAGGTTTGGGACCAGCCCATTCCTCTGCAGTTTCATGTACACTCTCAACTAGAAGAAAAGCAACATCTTTCTACGCAGCCACGGCTTTTATTGTCCTGTCAGTGGAACAACTTTCTCATTATTAAAACGAGCTGTCAGGCAGACTGGCATTTCCCTCCTCGCCGTGTCCAAGTGAGCCCGTTCGTTCAAATATGGTTAAAGATTTCACATAGCGCTGCTGGCTAACTGTATATGGTCTGAGGTTTTCTGGAAGTTTGCTGTCTGGCACAGTTTGGAAAAGCAACGAGCAGTGTAACTCCGCAGCGCTCTGTAACCAAGTGCCTCTTGCATTACACACGGTCTGTCCGACCAAGGGGCTCACCTCCAAGCGGGTGTGTTTAGGATTTCGCTGATGGCCGCCATCCATCATCCAGCTTCGACAAAAAGAATATCCAGCTGCTGCTTTTGTAATACCCTAAATTAAAGCTGGAGATGCGGATAGAGATAAACCCAGTTATACCGAATGTAAATGCATTAGCCACCGCTAGAAACGTCAACAAAAAAATAAATTAAACGCTGCCTCAATGCTCCCGAGCTTGGTGAAGGATTTGCTATTCACACACCACCCTGAACTCCCTTTTCAACATTAGCCACATGTACATGAAGAGCTTTTTGGTCCTTTCCTTGGGTTTTCTTCATTCCTCTGCTTCTAACCTAGAGGACCCTTTATTCTGCTGGTTGTGACCAAGCTGTCGCAGGTGCAGTTTCGGGAGAGCAGAGCTGGCTCCAAAATTTGTGCCCATTACCTGCAGCCACCGCTGTTCCCTCCCTCCAGCCGCCTGCAAGTCTCCGCTCCCACCCATGCTAGTGCTTTCTTTTTCTTCCCTCCCCCTTGAAGGCTCTGGATTTGGCAACTGGTCAGCTTGAACGTATTTTTACCATTTTCCTTAGTGACTTTCCTTTACCCCACTGACATTTTTCACTGATACAGGAGACAGGGGCAATGGGAGGAGCAGGGAAACACGGAGATCTTCTGGGTGGGTTTGACCGATGGGTCAAAAATCCCATGGGTTTGGAAACCCTGTGGGTGCTCGATGCTGTAGAAAGGCAGGGAGGGAGGAAAAGCCATTGCTGAGCAAGCAGAAGCAGCTTTGCCCAAGAGATGGAGAAGGCCGGTGGAGTTCGCAGTTTCATTCACCAGACAGCGATGCCTTGTCTTCTCATGACCCATTTCCAGTTGTTGATCGAGGACATTTCAGGGATTCGACTCATGAATAGCAAATGACTTATGGTGAGTTTGCCAAAAAGCCTTCTCCTTGCTGCAGGAAGGCAGGGGCGGCTTTGAAGTAGCTCCTGAACCAAGACAATTTACAGCCTGACAGCTTAAAGCTGCATTGAAACGGGTACTCGTTTCCTCGGGGCGTTATAAATCCCCGCGGTTCAGAGGCAGGCGGGCCACCGCCCGGGGAGGGCAGGGTGCATGGATGGGGACTGTGTTCTTCTGCTGTCCCACGAAGGCACATCCACGGGGGAGCCAGAGCCCTTCAATGGGGCTTTCAGAGGGACACACAGGACTACTTTCTGCTGCACTTTCCTTAGTACTCTTCTGAGATATGCTTGTATCATCTGAACTGCAGGTTGTTCCCCGGTTCAGTGTGGTTTTGAGCTGGAGCTAATAAGGGCTCTGACGTGAATCCGATGAGCAAATAGGTGCGTTCCCAACTCACAGCCGACGGCGGGCTTTAAAACCGCTCCCGAGAGCACGTTTTTGCAAACAGGCTCAGCTGGCGGCAGAGGGACCTGTTCCCCATTGCTGACTGAGCCCCGGGGGTAGCATTTTGTGTCAGAAAGCAAGGTGGGCACCGACAACGCTATTTGCATCTTAAAATAGTTCAACACAGCTCATCTGGCAGGGCCTGGGGCACCCAGAGAGCTCAGGGTGGGAGGAAGGCTCTCACGCTGCTCAGGGACATCTGCCACGGACACGCTCTACAGCAACAACCTGATCGGGGATGCCCAACCCAGCACCACCTGTATTTTTCTCTAAAGCCTATAGAAAGAGCTATGCATCTACCCCAGGATTCTCTCCCCTCACTTCATGGCTGTTTTGCCCATCGTAGTTTGATTATTATTTTTTTTTTTAAATCAGAAGAGCCAGCAGGGCAGCGTGCAGGGCGCTGGACCTCGCTTTTCATCAAACCTCTGCTGCCTGTGCCTCGCCTTGATGCGAACGCCAAAGTCAAACCCAATCCACCCACCCGAAACAGATGTGAGGAACCTGTCTGTCTCTCTCCAGCTGTCCTCTGAGGTCTGGCCTCCTGTCAAACGCCCCAGGGGATAGCTTTCTTTTTTTATTTTTAAGGCAATGATAATATGTTCAAAGGCAGGGTGTTTTTTTTCAGTTTGGAGAAGGCAAATCTACACCTGGTCCAGAACTGCTTCAATACACGCCAGCAAATAACAACCCTCTGTCTCTGCGGGAAGTTTGACCTCTTCACTTGCAAAATAGTTGTTTTCTACCTTCACAGGGATTTTAACAGCTAATTCAGTAGTGCCACGGGAACACAGGTGACAAATCAAACCCAATCTATTCAGCGTGCCACCAATCTATTCAGCAAACTGTCAAAAGAGAACTTTGATTTTCCCCTCTCGTATGACATTTGCTTCTACAAGTCTTCAAGACAGAAGAATACAGAGATGATCTCCTGGGCGTTTTGCTCTCCATGGGAAGATTTTATCTCCCAGATAAAAAAAAAAGAGAAGAGCAAAGGATGGGCATAGAGAGTGTGAGAGAGTGGAAAGGAGAAGACACAACGGCAGAATGGAAGAGGCAAGCTTGCAGCACCACTGCATCATCTCATAATACTTTTTAAGCAAGATGCTCCCTTCGGGTACTTTATGTCCTAAAAAAACCCCAAAACATAACAGCAGTCTGTGTTGCGCAAAGATGAAAGATGGAAAGCATTATGCTAACCTTAAAATGTAGCTCGGGGCCCTGGTGCATCATAGACTGTTTACTATTAGCATTATCCAGAAAAGCACTGAAAAAATGCATTGCAGGATACTGGAGAAATCTATATCCGGATATTAAATCCAGCATTCAGTAAACTGCTAGGAGTGACTATCACAATCCGGTCAGACCACAAGCTTAATGAAGTCTAGGAAATAAAGCACCATGACTAATTTGAAGCACATTAAAAGAAATCACATACAAACTCCACTAAATCCATCAACTCAGAAAGGATCCGTCTTGGCGTTTCTCAGGACGGGTGAGAAGACAGATGTGATTCGTACAACATGTTGTACTGCTCATTGCTTTGCGGTGATTTTCAGCAAAAGTACTGCCTGTTCTTGAGGTCTGGGCTTTCACACTTGGAGGATTTCTAAGAAAAAAGGTTTTACAGCTGGAACCAAAGTGATGCAGCCCGAACCTGAAGACTCAGCACACTTGGCACTTGCCTGCTGCTGCCTCCCCGTTACGCAAAGCACTGTCCTCTTTGGCAGCAAGGCGAGCGTCCAGGTTTTGTGACCTGCTAACAGACTAGCAACGTCATCTTTGCAGATGTAGCCTGCTATTTACAACGAGTCAAGAAGTAGGTCAAAGCAAGTCTTTCTGGCCCTGAAAGCCCAGCTTCCTGGGCTCCTTGTAGGCTGTTTTTTTCTCCGGTGTAGCTCTCCTGTCCACTTTGAACGGGACAGAAACCATGCACTCATTACATGTCAGCTTCTCCATTTTGTCAAAGGGCTAAAATACACCAGGAAAGTGAAACAACCCCTCAAGATCAAAAAGCACACATCAAAAAACAACCCAAGCCAAAACATCCTTCTCATCTTCATCCTTCAGACAGCCCACTCAGTACTGAGACTGAGACTGTCTTGAAAGGACGTGTACCTGAGCTGCTCTGCTCTGGTGTAGCTTCATGTTCCAAAGAAGAGCAACTAGACAGGCATCAGATGGTTCATGGACATGAGAAAGTGTGCAGGAACAACAGTTTGATGACTCGCTGGAGGCGGCACTTGGAGCTTTATGAGCTGCAGCGGATCCCACAGCAGTTCTGCACAGGTACCATGTTAGGTGGGAAGCTGTGTGACAAATGCCAGCCTGGAAACTTATGGGAAAAGAGATATACTGAAAACTTGAAAAGAGCCGAAGACAGTACGAAGTCACAGTTTATGAGAGTAGTTGGAACTACTGCTAATAATTTGTACCCCGAGTGCTGCAAAATGCCAGAAAGAGTGAACTATGTGAACTCACCAAGATGCAGGTTTGTAGGAGATGCACCAGCTCATCTCATTGCTGAATGATGTCAAACCCAAACGTCAAATCCACTCCACTGGTGAACTAGCCGGCTCAATATTAGGTTTCTTTCTTCACTTGCAAGTTACAGAAACCATTACCCTGACATAATGGTTAGGGTTTTAACAGCATGAATCTTTCAGTCATAACCATGAAGAAAAAAAATGGTAATAGCATCAGTGGCAAACAAAAGAATGTAATCTTTATCCTCTTGCCCACTAAATGATTAGGGCTTACATCATGCTAAAATAAGTGTCTAAGTTGTGCTTTCTGTTATTGAAAAAACAAGGAAGAGATCAAACTGTCCACATATATGTAATTATAAATCCAAGCCGTGTATAACCCAGACCAAAGTATTTAATCAGGACATAACAAATGGAGTTTAATACTCAGAGGAAACCACAGCTCTGGAAGACATTTAAAGGAATATTTCCATTTTCCTAGGTACTATATCAGGTTCTTGGCCAGACATTTTTGATTGCACTGTACTAAAAATACAGTCCTAGTTTCAAAAGACAAAAATGTTAGAGGCATGACGAAATGTGAAAGGTAATTGCAATGCACCGCTGAGCTATTTTATTACATTATCTAACATCTTTAAAGAGCAGATTAGCTCACAGTGCAAACATTCTGGTTTCCCTGATGTTTAAGTCCTGGCATCGGCACAAGCAGCAGAAACAACCATGCCCGAAGACGGGGGGGGGGGGGGGCAGGAAGGGTCCGGGGGGGGTGCTAGCAAGCTTCTGGAGCAGGTTTCCTCCGCAGAACGGGCAACGCTTTCCATTGAAGAACTAATGTGGAAGAGCTGCAGCCCCTTTGTAAGCGCAGTCCGGGAAGATGGCTGGGAGCGGAGGTGCATGATCGCCTGCCAAGCCCTCCTCAGCGAAACTGAAACAGCCAAACAGTTATCAGCACTGCGTGGGTCTCGCTGCAGACATAAAACTGGGGCGGGAGGCTGTTTGAAAAGCTGCTGGAAGGACTGCAGGAGCCCAGAGCTGCACAGAGCACACTCACCAGTGGTCCAGAACCGCCTCCTCCCTTATCTTCCTTCATTTGATCCCAGCTTCCTCCCTTATCTTCCCAGAAAGAGCGGTGACAGTATTAATGTGATAATGTCTAACTAAGGTTGCCCAAGATGACAGGGATTTAGCTCTTGAGAAAAGGTAAAAAGCACAACCAGAAACAGAACAGAAGGGACTCCCTACACCTGCAACAAATAACAGGCTCCGGTGGATGAGATCTGCGCTACACAAATCCCCGTTTACCTAGGAAATCCGTATTTACAACGGCTGCAGTTACGTTTTCCTTCTGCTCTCTTGGCCCTCCCACCTGCCACAACAAGAAGCAACGGGAGCGCTCCTGCAGCCGCTCCATTATTCACAGCTACTTTCCCTTCCTCGGCACTCTCTGGCTGGTTAGTCCAAGAAAAGGATCTAATTACTGGGCAAAAAAGCAGGGAGACAGGCATTAGTTTCTGTTTGTTGAGGGAAAGAATAATTACTAACCAACCTTCTGTTTCCTTTGTGCAGCCAGGCTCAAAAATTAAATAATTGCTCCCATCCTTAAGCGGGGGGTACACCTCCAGGGAACCTGTGTGCAGGTGGATCCAGTACGGCATGGGATGCAGGGAATCAGCAAACACCTCTCGGGAAAGGAAAATGGGGGAGAAACATCCAGGTTTTTAGTTAAGAGTACACAGTAGCTGTATGTTGGTACCATCCAGCCTATGAAATTGCATTTATTGCTCTATAAAGCCAGCTTTAATCCTGAAGGCTGTCTTCAAGCAGCAATTTAAATGCAGGATCTAAAACCTGACATTACAAAACTGAGGACTCATTTTAGACAAGATTGAATGAATTGTATTTTGAATGTTATTTTTCTAAAAATGTCCAGACTGCCATAAAAACCAGTCAGAGAAACTCCATCCAGAATACTCCGTGTCAATGGTCAAGCGTATCCTCATTAGAGGGTGGCCAAGTGATATTTATTTAAAGTGTTATGCACTATGAATTAAACATCTATTTTGTATCACCCAGTAAAATATCTGAACCTCATTTTGGCAGCTGTGCAAATTTTACCCCGACTGCATTGACTTCCTTTGACTTCCATACAGTCTCTCTTCTCATTTTAAGAGAAAAACCTAAAAATCGAGAATGCCAAAAATGCAGACACTCGTGTATCAGCCCACAGTATGCAAAAGGAGGACGAAAGCACATCACCCCTCAAGACATTATTAAGGTCGCAGATGGAATTACAGCATGATAATTAAAGTCTTCCAAGACTTGGCAACCTCATCCTGTAGGAGTGACTCTTCTAAAAGATCTGGGAACACAGAATTTCTGCTCCTGGATCAGTGGCTTAAACAGGGACCATATGAAACATCATCTTGGGGATCTGACCTTTTTCCCCCAAAGAAGAGAAGCAGCCTCACAGATTTTGGCCAGATACTCCTGCAGATCCTCCTGCCCAAGGTGGATGACAGCCTGGAAGAAACTCATGTCAGCCTGCTATTAATATTTACCCAGTCTGAAAAGTGTTTTGGCGTGGTTTTAACAGGATTGCAAGATTTATTCCATTTCAAATGCTCTTTGGACCATGAAGCAGAGCAGTGCTGCTGTGTGCCACTGGTTTGTTGAATCAGCATTAGGAACATGCCACTTTTTCCACCTCAAAACAGGCCTGCAGGGCAGAATTAGCCTCCGCTACCCAAGGGACCACGATGACAGATGACAACTAGTTGACACAAAAACTCTAACAAGGAGCAACTGAAATAGGAGCTGTTGACACCTACTTCTGTTGGGCACAGCAAATTCAAACAGCACGTTTTGACAGACCAGCATTACTTCAGCGCCTGGCACACAAAAAAAGAATTGTCACCACACGTACTGCCCGCTGTAGGGTGGTTTATGATGAAGCAGGAGTAACGGGATGGGATAAGCACAATATTCTCTGTTTAGCTCATTACTTGATGCAATTATCTCGCTCAGCATGTTCCTACCGCTGTGTTAATAAACCCTTGCTACTACAGCTGATATTTCAGAGCTTCAGCAGTTGTCAGCCAGGACCGGGGAAGATCTGGTGGTGTTAAAACATTTATTTGTGGCAGCAAAAGGTATCAGTGGAGATCAGTGGGGCACGGGTGCTTTGCTGTGAAACGCTGCTGACTGACTCACACCGGTCCAAGTCTGATAGAAGATCAAGTCCTTTTTTCCTAAGAAGTCTGGCTAGTTCGCTGGGCTGAAGGTCACTGTTGGTCACCAGAAGTAGTGTCAGGAATAACTCCTATCCCAGGACAGATGGGAGAATAAACCCTTCCCCCAGAGCGCTGTCCCACTGCAACGTGGGATATGCCTCTCTCTCAGGACTACTCAAGCACCTCTCACCTAATCAATCATCCGTCTGCGGAGAAGCTGAGGAATTAAGCTCTCTCTTGTCTCTCCTGAGCAAAATTGGATTAGGCTGAAATTCTTGAGTTAATACAGAGATACCTGGGTGAAACTTAACAGCCTGTGATGCACGCAAGATCAAATGAGCAAAGTCCAGGAGGGGATGACCAAGTGCTCTACGAGCTGCGACACCAAGTGCAAGCACCACCTGCTTTTCCAATCACTTGTGCTCCACACAGAAAAAAGCAGATTTAGAGCTGTGGCTCCAAGGCTGCGCCGCGGTGGATGTGTATGAGCCGCAGGATTGCTCTGCCTCCCTCCCCGCCACGGGCAGCGCGGCACGGCCGTGCCAACCGCAAGCATCCGATTTCATAACGAGTAACGGCCCGACAGCAGCCAGCTCCGGGCACCGCTGTATGCTGCACCTCGTGGAAAAACCATTGTCAACTGCTGTGTAAAGCCAGTCAGTTAAACACTGCCAAGAATCAGCTGAAAACAGTCGCAGTCTCCCCATCAACGTGGACGGGCAACTCCCATGAAGCTGCAAGGACACAATATTCCTCCAGACACCCACAAGTCCAGTTGCACATTTTATGTCACTTTGGTAATGACACCAGTTTGAAGCGATCCAAGCCACAGCCCCAGAGGATAAGTATTGGAGAGCAGGAACTCCAAGTTAAGCTGTGGGCACAAAAAGTGACCTGGGATTAAGTAGCATTTTCCTTTGCTTAGACTATTACCCTGGGTGGAGCACAGCAGCTGGTCCAGATACCCCTGAAAGGCACTTTGCTGCGCAGTACAGCTGTATCCTCCAAGTTTTGTCACTGCTGGAGACCAAAAAAAAAATTCTAGTTTGATTTTAAAAGTGCAGCGGGTAGGGGATGCTGACTCAGGATTTTAGCTTTCCCCCCCCCCCAGCACCCCCACTCCCACATTGCAGTAATGCCGGAAAGTTGCCGTGTTCCCACACACAAAGCAAGAGGATAAGGAGGAAATAATTATTTGGGATTTTCCACCAGATAGCAGAAGATGCTCAGTGGGAATCTGTATCAGTGCGATGCACCAAAACTCAGCAAACTGTCATTAACATGCAGCTTGATTTGCATCCAGAGAAAAACAACATTCTCTACGGTTTTTTTCCCCTCTCGCAAGACCTGCCAGCAGCGCAGGATGCCTCAGCTGCACTGCGATGTGGGGAGGCTCGGCAGGCAGCAGCACGAGCCGCAATAACCAGGTTCAGAACAGGGGGGAAGGGAAGGGATGAGAGAAGGAAGCAGATTACCGGCCGTGGCCAAGGATATACTCATTATATAGAAAGGAGATGAAAGGCTTTACTTAAAGTGCCAGCGTCAGTTCAATATATCTATACGGATCCAAACAAGTCCCACCGGTGCAGAACAGCCCGAAGGAGCTTTGCGTTCGTGTAATTTAATGGCTCTTTGTTCACTGAAGTCAAAAAGCAGCGGCAGATCTCAGTGAGTCCCTGGCCAGGCCCTGTGCGGTTTCCAGGACTAAACCAGACCTCGCTGGAGAGTGCACTGAACTATGGTGGGGCAGACTGAATTAAAAGGCTGTTGTAAAATAAATCCTCTGATAAGTGCAATTAATGCTATCCTAATTATGTCTTTTCCCATCCTCGCCACCATCCTTGCTTGCTGCTGACTTGTGCAGCCACGAAGGCGCTCCTCCCAGGCAAAAATAAGAAACTACAAGCAAGGTGGGGACTTTAAAAATATACTTTTGCCAATTTCTTTTCACTCCATAGTACTGAATACAAGATATAAAAAAAAAACCCTCTGCAGCCTTTTGTTCTGTGATGTATTTTTATTACCGGCAAAACCATTAAGCCTGAGGTTTTCTTATTTTATCTTTGCAGTCATTTTTTTGGGGTGGGTTTTTTTTTTTTTGAGGGGTAATAAAAATGGCAATAGTTTATTATATGCTTTGAGGTTTCCTGCACACAAAAAGAAAAAAAAAAAAAAAAGGCTGTGCTACTATTCCTGTCTCTAATTCATCCCTTTTGCTTGCTCTGCTGTGGGCAAGACATCAAATCATAACCAGCAATTTCATCTGCCTCCTAGTTACCAAAAATTACTGCTGCAGCCACTGGTGATTCACAGAGCGAGAGCGACACGCATGCACACAACACACGTTGGGTACCAGGACATCCATCTGAATTAGCAGATGCCTGGCAGCTATATCCTGCCTTCATTAAAACATGAAAGCAAGCCAGCCTCAAAAGTCTCCCCGATAAACTAGTGGAAAACACAGACACACTTTCAAAGGGGTTTTAGGCTGATTAGTTGGAATAATATTTTCAAGCCAAGAGGATGATACCGGAGCATTAGACGCCCTGGAGATACGTTATCTGAAATGTACCATTCTTTGTCCAAACGCATGTGTCCAAAGGCAACATCAAGGCACTTGAATGAGCAACATATCTGCCAGAATATCTGGTTATTTCTAAAAAAACACATGGAAAGGAAGAGACATGCCCCAGCATCAGCGTATTTAAACAAAACTCCAGCTCCAGTCAGCCAGGATGTCCCTCAGCCCATCTGGAAGATGACCCTCCAGTCAGGCATGGCTCAGCATCCTCCTCAAACACACTCCCAAGTCTTGCCTAACACCCAACTGTATCAAGCCATCTTCCATGCAGCATTCGCAGAAGAACACGCTCATTTGCATCCCCAGAACAATAGAGAAATTAACGGAGATGACTGCAATTCGTACAGCCTTGTGTCTGCAGCAGTGGAAAGGTCAAACAAATTAAAGCTCTGAATTCTGGGCAGAGATCTCAAACTGGCTCTCTAACATTTGCAACACAAGGGAATAATTAGAAAACATCCATCAGCTCCATTTCCGTTCGAAAGCCCATTTCTGTTAACATGGTGATGAGCTGTCCTCTGCATAGCTAGATCTGCTGTCAGATTATGGTCAATTATTTCTCCTCAAGTATTTCAACTCCCAAACACAGACTTCACATCCTTCAGATCTCAGACATGCCGACCACACACAATACCGCTCGCAGAAAGAGCCCCGCAACCCTGCAGAGCCAGCGGACCAGCTGAGCCCTTGCAGAAACCACTGCAGCTCTCGGGGACATCAAGGAGGGGGAAATGGCCTCTGCATGAAACAAATCTCTAGGTACTTTTAAGAAAAAAAAAAATAAAAATCACAGGCTTTCCACACTGAACACGCAGCACCTCCCTCCTCATCACTGTGAAGCCTTATTCAATCGCTCAGTGTCTTTTACAAGAAAGCATCCTGCTGAGCCCCTGGGATGTTTTTAGATCAGGGGACAGGAGAAATACAGGACACTGCAGCTTAAAGAGCACATTTTCTGTGAGCTGTTCCATGTGAGAGCTTGCACACCCAGCTGTTTCACACCCCACAGAGCTGCCACGACCTTATTTTAACAGGCCAAACCAACCCGTCCCCCCTGGGACGCAGCAGGCTGCTCAGAGATCTGCAGATTTGGCACTGCCTTGGGACTCCAGGCTTTTGTAAGGTACCAGCTTCACTGCAGATCTCACGGCCAAGGAGGAGCCTGCCAGCTTCTGGAAATCAGGGGAGGGATCCATCAACCTGAGCAATGTCCCCAGCTACCTGAGAGCAAGGTGCCAGGAAAGAGTCGATGCAGGGGCCTCAAGAAGCACGACCGAAAGGAGATGAAATCCCTCGCCAGCCACCCTAACAAGGAGAAAAAAAAAACACCTATCCAAACAGATGATTTAATATCAAAGCCTCTTCTAAACTTGCTTTCCAGCTCTTGACAGACGCAGGGATCAGCGGCAGAGTCGCCCCTGCAGCACCGAGCAGCAGACAGGTCCAGATCTCCTCGGATCCGGGATTCCCGAGACTGGGCACTGCCGCCCAGCACCATCCCTCTGCTGAGAGAGTCACTCTCGAGCCCACTTACTCATTAACTCACTCCCTGGCACAGGAAAGCTCACAACTCATGCACGTTTTTTTGTTGCAGTGTGGCTGCCAAGGCTAATATTGATATCTGGCCATAATCCTTCCTAAACCCATGGAGGGCTTTGGCAGATCAGTGCATGTTACAGCAACAAGGTTTAGGGGTTAATGGGTGCTACACAAAAAGCGTGCCCTTGGAAGTTTTAAAATGTGTTTCATCTCTGATGTTATGACAACGCCTCCCACCATATCCCTTCCGTGCCGTCCGGCCGAGCAGCCCTTGTCCCACTTTCCCTGTTTGCATTTGTGTCCCTTTTCCCCCCTTTTTTTATTTTTTTTTTTTTCATTTTTAAATGCTCCTAAGTGCTGGGTTAGCTGAAGCTCTGTTACCTAGAAATGGCACCAAAAGAAAAGAAACCCAGACTTTTCTGCCTTTGGAAATAAAAATGTTTTGGCTGCCAAAGAAAAGAAAGAGTTACACCCATGTAAAGCTTTCACTTAGGAAGAATTAATACAGCCAACTGTTTTTGGGTGGACTGCCAGCTAACTACAGTATTAAAAAAAAAAAAAAAAAAAAAAAAGAGGCCCAAGCCCTGTCCTCTCCCATTAGACTCACTCCAGTCTCTAGCTCCTGCTGGCTTCCTGTTCAGAGGGAAATCCTCCGTCACCTCTGTCTAGACTGTTCACCTGATTTTTTACTGGAAGAAGAAGTACTGAAAATTTATGCTCTCAAGAAGCTAAGATGCAGCTCCCAGGCCATAAGCCTTTCAAAGCACACAGGCTAGAACACACATACAAGCTATATTTTATACCCTTACAGTATTTTATATACGTTCCCCTGCAGCATCAACCCTAGGGAAATTCCCTGCTACACTATTTCCTAGCTGACCATCAATTCAAATATTCCCATCCACAAAATGCTTCAGCAAATGCTCTTTCAAAATAGACGGAAGCTGCGTGTGCAATTCCCAGCACATCGTACGTACTACAGGACACCAGCTTGATCCCCGACGCCTCCCACAGAGCCAGTTAAACCGAAGATCTGTCCAGAAGGACACGTAATCTTCCATCTAATCACTGCTGAATACATAGCCATACTATCAGAGCTAAATTTCCAGCCTGGATAATTAGAGATTTTATTCCTCTATTATCCAACTGCAGATTTCATTACAGACTCTATGAATGCCTCCCCTTTAACTTCCCAGATAATCATTAGCAATAATTAAGCCATGATGATGGAGAAGACAGAAATAAGATGTTAATCAGAAGGGAGTGGTGTTTTTTTTTTCCCTTTTAAACAAGTCCAGTGCCAGCGTCCATACTCACGAGCTGACATTTTCACAACTTCGCAGCACAAAAAGAAACTCTGGAGAAATCAGGATTTTTTGCCCCCCGTGGCTTTAAAGCTGAGAAGCAATGCTGAGTGCACATCTCATTAGCTCGCTTTAGCCTGTGCTGCTAAAGAGCTGCTTCAACACTCGATTCACAGTGCAACAGGGACACTCTGTTTTGCTGCCTCGACGTAAAGGACTTGTATGAGGACCCGGCGCTGGACAGGCTGTCAGAGGGGCTGACAGCAGCTGGACCTCATCACTCATTTCACGCACTCGCTTTCCTGCGGCACTGAGCATCCCTCGCCGCGGCACTGCAAAGGATCTTGCTGCTGCTCGCTCATCGTTCTGTGCTTTCCGCGGTCTGCCCGCTCCCTGGAAAGAGCCAAGGGATTTCAACATGAACTAGATCAGCTACTCAACCCTTTCTTCTGGACAAGGGGTGAGATAAAGAGGACTCTCCGTACTGGACATAATTCTCTCTCCGCAACATGAGCTGAAGGAAACACATTAAAATTCATCACTCGCCATTGAAAGCATGCAGACTGGAATTTTTCCACTTAAAAATAATTTTAAAATTCAGCTCCTTAGTACATTTCCTTTCCTTCCTCCCCAATTTGGAAGTTTCAGATTCTGGATAATCATTATTCTGAATAATTCTCCCGCAGGCACAGCCCTGAAACTCCTCACAAACTAGGACATCCCAACTCCATTGAAAATTCCCAAGTGCTGCTGTAACTTGCTTATCAAATGTCTGATTAAGAAGGCGGTGGAGACAATCAGTCTATGCCCTGGTGGCTCAAGTATCGCACACTGTTGCTCAATCGTGTCCTGGGTTTTTTAGTTTCCTTAAAAAAAAAAAGGGCAAGCAGCTGTTCCAGCAGACAGCTCCCGGATTTCCCTCGATGTGCGTCAGTGTTATGATGCATGCTACTCCTCAATCTGGCGGCCATCCTTCAGACAGAAGGAAGTAAGACCGTGGTCATATCTAAGCTACTGAAAATCTTGGACATGATCTGTAAAGTAAGCCAGACAGACGGCTTTCCGTGCTTGCACTTTCTAAAAATGAATCATGAAAAGCCACGACAGTAAGATGGAACAGTTGAAGCCAACCAGTCGAAAAGAAAGCCAAAGGAGAACAGCGCTGCCAACGTTGCTCCGCTGTGTCATTTCACATTTGGGAAGGTCTTACAAGCATTTGCAAAGTCTTAAATTAAGCCATCAGTACCAAACCGGACAGTATGGAGACATCCACCAACACTGGTCAGAGGAGCAGTGTGGTGAGCCTCCAAGCTTTGCCTTCCACCAGCCAGTTTCTCCTTGGTGCCTTTTAATAGTGTCTTTTCAAGCACAGCTTCACCTTTAATTAATGCAAGATGTACCAACTGCACAATAATTCTGCACCCTCTTCCCTGCCCAAAAACATTCAGCCTGAAGGTCAGCTTATCGGTTTCATATCGAAAACCCAAGATGTAGCCAAGAATCCAAGATGCAACTGAGCTCAGAGTTCCTACGTAAGGGAGTGAGGCTTTCCAGCCCGGCGATGACATGGCTGAGGCTACAGCGAACTGTGGGAACGCCACAAAACAGATTTACACATCCTTGCTGGGAAACCTCAAGAGGAGCAGTATCTGTTCTGGGCCCACTTCTTCCCACAGGGTATGACAAACTCACGCTGAAGTCCACGAAAATTTGTCACATCCTGTGAGGGAAGAATTTACCCCATGAGCCAAGAGGGGAGAAGGAGCTGTCGGTCTGCCCTGATGAGGTGCAGCTGACCCAGGAAAGAAGCCAGACCCCATGTATCCTGACATCAGCTGATAAGCCCTAAATGAAACTATTTTGCCCCAAGCACTATTCTGACAGGGCAGAAACCACGCACTTAGCAGACGCTTTCTTTACCACGTGCATTGCTGGCACGCTGAGAAACGTGCACGGGCGCTAACCTAAAAACCTGTCAGGTGTTAACCTGACACACTGCCTAGTAGCAGTATGGAGGGTCAAAATAAATATCACTCACGAGACAGGAATTGTTGCCAGGGCTGCAATGGAGTATCTACATCACATGTGAAAACAAGATCTGTTTCGCTTCCTCGCCACCTCCTGCCTAAATATTCAACCCAGATAACAACATCCTAAAGCTGTCCCCACTGCAGGCAAGCCCAGAGAGCGCGTCTCACTTTAATCCCTCCTGCACTGGTTGCCGCCTGACATTCTTTCAGATCAGGATGTTAAAAATACTTCTACCTTCCTACAGGAGGCTCACCACAATTTACATTTTAATAAAACACAACATGAAGCCCACCACAACCAGAGTCACGTTGAAGAGGTGCGAGCGTCCCAACAGAATGCTGACGCTGCAGGCGATCTGGCTGTGCAGAGACGACCCAGATGTTCCCTGGCCGTGCCTTCCTCCCACCTCCTCACGGCTTAGTCACTGGGAAGACATCAGAACAAAGCCACATTCAGGCTCACCAGATCAGGTTTTGTTTGCTTCAAGACCACAGCGGTAGACAGCTGTTGAACATCTTACCCTGAAGTCTGAGTGAGCTCTTCACAAGACTACAGCAGCTCTGATTACGAAGGACCTCTGAAGGACTCTAGCCCAACCTTCTGCTTGAAGAGAGGCTCTTGGCACAGCCTGGAACCTCCCGAGCTGTGTTACGTGGCCATTGCTCCCTGTACCATCAGCCACAACCAAAGAGTTTGGTTCCACCACCTTCACAGCTGCTCATTTGAAAGGACTGTTAGATGACCTCTTGGCTCCTTCCTCACGGTTCCACCACCTTCACAACTGCTCATTTGAAAGGACAGCAGCTGTAGGTGGCTGTTAGATGACCTCTTGGCTCCTTCCTCACCAGAGGAAACAGCTCCCTCAGCTCCTCTCTGGGGGACATCTATGCCTCATGGGTCTCTGGCCATCTCAGTGGCCTTCTGCTAAACCCTCTTCACTTTCTCATTGACATTTTTGAGCTGAGAGGATAGTATGTAGAAGCATCTCAGCAGTGTCAAGCAGAGGGGGATGAAAACGCCTCTCACCCCGCTGGCCAGGCTCCCAAGGTAGATAATAAACACCTTGCCTCCTTTGCGATAACTGCACCCTGGGCTTGTACTCACCCTAATGCCCACCACAGCCCCCCTCCTTTCCAGCCAGTACTGACACAGGCGTTATTCCACAACATGTGCAGAGCTTCACAGTTTTTCCTCCTAAACCCCAAAACACTTCTGTCAGACCAGCCTTGAGCTGACTGACGATCCTACACACCCTCTAGGTGATGAGGGGTGCATAGACGAAGCAAAATGAGAACAGTTTGCTTCAAGATATGTCCTTTGTATGATCCCCCCTCTATCCTTCCTTGGCCTGAAAGGATCCTTACCAAGATCTTGTGACACTAGACTGAAGCATTTCTCCTCTGTGATTCACTTTCCCCATTTGAGATAAACACCCACACCCCAAAACATGCACAGAAACCTGGGTAACACAGCACTTCCCTGCCTCGAAGGTGCCCGTAACGCTAAGCTTATTGGTAGGCAGCCAGAAGTAACGACGGTACTAATGTGTGCCTTCCCCTGCCCCTGTGCTGCTCCTGTTAAGACAAACTGTAAAGGTATTAAATAGATTTAAAGCATAAGCGTTACAAACAGTTCCATTTGGAACATTTTAACTTTGACACCATATCCAAATCAGTCTTTATGTAATTAGAGAAAAAACAGGGCAGTTTAATCCGTAGCGTTTTTCCTACCCTGTAAATGGGCATTTAATCAACAGAAAACAGAGCATGGCATCCTGGAAAACCACTTGAATGATCTGATTTGGCAAGCGAAGCCCTGGTCTACCTTCCAGTCTCCCATTACTTTAGGAAAAGAAAGAAAAAAAAAGAAGCACTAGACTTCTTTTGAGAATGGCTGTTCACCTCGGGGGGATGCAAAGAGTCGCTTTTCCACATCACACCCTCTTCTGTACAGTTGCTGGGGGGCTTCACCCTCAGCAGCACAGCCAGCACACGGCACCACCTCGGCCCCTTTGCTCTCACAGGCTGCTTCCTCTGCTGAGAAAGGAGGGTGAACCCCCAAAACTAAAACGGGAGGGTTGAGGGTTTTCTTTTTAAATAACTAACTGGTGTCAGGTCGAGCTGCAAGGGGAGAAGGCGAAGTTACCGTACAGGCTACCAGGATCGTTCTGCTTCAGACACCTTGAAGCAAGTCTCACCAGTTAGTGCCGAGACTGTTTCATCTTTTTAATCTCCTACCGCAGCCTTGAGCGCTGAGGGTTCAATGAGCATCACCACGGCCACAGCTCCCCGGGGATGCCTCGCCGGCCGACAGCCCAACGCGAGCTGCCTCTGCACCCCACTGCACCTCTGCAACCACATGCCACATCCTGCGCTTTTGGCTCAGTGCTTCCAGTTGATGTCCTACAAAGGGCTGTTGAGGGGAGGAGCAGAGCCCAGATGTACAATGGATCAGCTCCTCCAAAACCAGGGGAGCCCACAGCTGCAGAGGAAAGACTAAAGAAAGGATGGAGGTGAGGAGAACACATTTTTCCCTCCTCCACTGTGCAGATGTGTTTTTCTCTGCAGTTTCTCCTACACTCTTCAAAGCAGGCTCATTTCTGAGTCCTGCAGACTGTGCTGGGAACTGCCATCTGGAAGTCGGTGGCCCTTGAGGTCTGTAGCCCTGTTGCCCTGCCACGCATCCTGCCTTCCAGGGATGGGACACCAGGCTGGGGAGCCTCAAGCCACAGAAGGGAAAATCCCTGTGACGGCCCTGCACTGCCAGCCCCAGCACAGGAACACGTCCCCCGGCAGTACAGTACACGTGGTGCTGGATGCGTGCCCCAAAGGGACAAGTTCTGACTCAAAGCTCACCCCAGTGCCTTCAGGATGTCACCTCTGAGGGCTCTGATGCACTGTGTCCAGGCATCACATCTCACTGCGAGTGCTTTGTTCTCATTTACGGCCTCTTTGGACTGACAGTTGTTTAAAAGTTCTTTTTTGTCCTTTTTTTTTTTTTTTTTTAATATAAAAGGAAGATGCTGAGGCTGCAAGTGACCACCCAGGCTTTCAAAGCACTGCAGGAGGCCGAAAAGGAAAGTCACCCATCAAGCTGCTTGTTATCCTGATGCGTCTTTACAGGGAAGGCAGTTCCCACAATCAGTCCTATTTACTGCAGGCTGTAATTTTGCCTGGGTGGCAGGACGAACTCCTCCTCCTCGGGTACTGCCCTAGTTGCATATGAATGCTTCTGAGGCAATATTTAAACTTAATGAAGACAGGTTTTGGTCTCCCCCCTGCAAATGTTCAACGTCCATGTGCTGACTACCAGTTTTAATGGACTTGCATGACGCTTGTCAGGACAGAACGCACAAACACCCAGCCTGATGGGGAAAAATTGTGTGTGGAATGGTGCTAAAAGAGTGACAGACCTGGAACTTTTAAAACCTCAGCCTCTATCTCAAGCCCACAAGCCCCAAGAACGAGCGCAATTTGACTTGGCACGAACAGGGATGACTGAACAAGATGACACATACAAGGATGCCAAAGGTTTCAATGTCTTCTGGAGATCTCTGCTGTAGGAAGGCAATGACAGGGAACACATGGCTTGCAGCCATATTATTTTAGTTTATTATGCACAGCACAATACGCACAGTAACAAGTGTGTGTCAAGATGCAGCCCGTCAAATGTGTTGAAAACATTTACTGGGCCATTAGCAGTGAAAAGGTTCCCTGCCCTTATACTACGCTGATAGAGGTTTACCGCATTAAACCCAAATTTGAACGCGTTGCCCAATTTGCAGCCAACAGCCCCAAGTCTCAAACATTTTACGAGAAGCAACTTGGACTCCTTCTCTTAGATACACGTGAGCAATTTCTATTGGAGTTGCGTTCACACGTTCAACAGCCAAGGGCTGATTGCGAAAGGATTGCATCTTCCAGTGGTTTCCCAAACGGTGAACTCCAGTCTGAAGGCCGTTTAAGACACTTCAGTTGCTGTAACAGAATGAATGAGGCAGGGAGGGACCTCTAGAAATTGCTTAGTCCCCTCTGCTCAAAGGAGGGCAGCTTAAGCAGGTCACTCAGGACCCTGCCCAGTTAGATGTTGACTGTCTCCAAGGTTGGAGACTCCACAGCCTCTCTGGGCACCTGGTTCCTGTGTCTGGCCGCCCTCACAGTAACGAAGTTTTATCTTATCTTTACATGTAATTTCCCGTATGCCAGTTTGGACCCATCACCTCTCATCCAGTTGCTGAGCACCACGGAGAAGAGGCTGGCTCCATCTTCCTTACCACCCCACCAGGTATCTACACACGTTCCTTACACTCACATAGCCAGAAAATCCAAACCCAAACAACTGACTCGCCAAACACACGTGGCAAAACCCCAAGTCTGCCCAGAGCCTCACCTGCTGCCCTGAGTTCTTAGAAAAGGCCACCAGCAGGGACACCTGAAAAGGTCCTTTTCTTGGTGGGAGGAAAGTACAAAGCTCAGATCAGATATGGATCAGAAAAGGTTGTAATTAGTGTAATTAAATGGGCCTTGAACCATTGAAGGAAGAGCACACGGGGCAATAACACTGTAAAACAACACGTAATGATGGTGTGAGTACAGCAATTACTGTTTTCAGACTTGAAACAGCAAGATAACAGAGAGCGGAGCAGTCGAATCAAAGCCTGAGACAGCACATAAAAAAACCCTCAACCTTAAAGTTGTCTCACTTGGAATTTGCATTCTCTCTCCTCGAGAAGATGATTACAGTTTTTGATCTCTGCAAGCAAGACAAATTATACTACTGTGATTAAAAATTCAGGTCCTTCTGTTGCACCGGGAAGGAGGACACACATGGTATAGCACTGCGCTGGCCCCTGCTGCAAAGGTGCCAGAGATGTAGAGAACAGCACAACAGCATTTCTTCCCTGAGAGATCTCAGCTTCTGGACACTAAAGAGTTAAATTCACAATCTGCCACGACTTAAGGATGCTCAGCTCCTTCACCAGAGCTGACCAATGCAGGAAATCTAGCAGCAGCTCTCCCAGAGGTGAAATTGAATTGCACACGACCACTATTTGATTTCTAGCTGCATGTGTAACAAAATTAAAAGGGGAGGGAGGAAATCTAGTCAATTTTACCCAAACCTAACTGGGAAGAGAAGCCAAACAAACTACCACATCTCTCCTTTTCCTTCCAATAAAAGCTCCCTCTGTCAAAGCCTTAACACCTTGAAAGTGCATGCCAGCAGATCCATTTAAAGCTCAAACACACAGTTTTACTCCTACGTGCCTGCACAGCAAAAGAGATCTTTCTCCCTTTGTTGTGCTGGAAGGATTTGGGCTGAAAACTGTCAAGGACCAAATTTTAAAGCTGGGTCCCTGCCTTTTCCTCCCGGTAGGGTCTTGGTAGCAACCTTCAGTTTCAGTCAAAGGAGATTAGGGGGAGGTTTGGGAGAAGCACAGTGAGAGAACTACAAGTGTTACCTTTAATACTTACCGAGAAGGACTTTCACAGTGTCACCATAGGAATTAATCCTTATATTAATATTTAAAGTATGAAAAAAGCAAGGACTCTGAAGAAATTATGGGGGGAAATGTGCTAGCACCTTGCCACTGCAATGCACTAATTGTAACTTAAGGAAAAAAAGAAAGATTGAGACCCCTAAGGAAACTGTGCTGTTTGGATGAGAGGGTGAGCTCAAAACCAGAACCACTTTCTTCCCCCAGACATCTTCTCAAGTGAGCAGCAAAGCCTACCTAGATTTTTACAAGCCTCCAGAACTGTACTCCTTTCTGTACAGCTTTTTGGAAATACATGCCAACAACACAGAGCACTCTTAAGCAAACCATATAAATTACGAGGCAATGAGATGCGAAGAAAAGAGATCCTTTCCAAATTCTACAGGGTTCTTCTGAGCAAAGACAGTATGGCACCATACCAGGTCCTTAAAAAAAAAAAAAAAAAAAAAAAAAAAAGCAGGAAGGTGTCGGACCAAATTTTAAACTGTATCTGAAAAAAATTAGAAATATCAGACATCCCCTTCGGATCATTGCTTCATAGCAAGTCTGAACAGCACCTTCTAAAATGAAGCTGGGTAAACCTCCAACAGCCCCAGAAGCCAGACCTTAAAGGGACACTGTTCCCTCTGCAGCAAGGATGACGAAACCCAGGCAAGCGTGCGTGCAGAGCTGTACCGCTACCGCAGAGGGCTGCGCGCACATGGTTTCAGTCAGCTCACTGTTTCACTTCGCTCTCGTTCAAACCAAGAGGCAGGCAAGAGCAGGGAGGAGATTTTGCTCGTAGCGGTGTTATGTGAACCTGACTGCTTTCAGCAGAACAAAATCCTACGTGAGTGCTGCGACAGGGCAAGTGGACTGAAAATACAGGTCATGCAAGATGTGCAGCCACCTGAAAGGTGAGGGTCTAGAAGAATTCTCCCTTTAAAATCCATTATTTCAAGAGAGCTTGCAGATTTCACTCCGTGCAGGAACTGTGATTTTCAGTTTCCTTTTCCCTGCCAATTTTCCTCAGTCTTTTGTGGTTGGTTTTTTTTAAGGAAATCTGTACACTAAACACTGCATTTCTAAATATTGCACATTTATTCCCTGCTCTACCAGTCTGTTATAAGGCTTCTTCGTGATTCATTTTCCAACAGTTTTAAACATTTGGAATACCTCCCATGTGGGGGAAGAGCACAGCGCTCCCGGTCCCTTCACAGGCAGCTCAGAAGTGGAAAAAACCTTTAAGCAGCCATTTGGATATTAGGGAAGAGGCCAGGGAACAGAACACCTTATTCCCTTCAACTCACAACAGAAGGTTAATGTTTTGTTCTCCCTGGCATCTTTGAAACAATCTGAATCCTGAAGTTTGTATGATGGCTTTGAGACGTGAAAGCTGCTTGCTCAAGGAAAGAAATAAGATTTTTTGCTCTCATGGAAGTAAATGCATTTAAATCAGTTACTGTGGTTAAAGTGAATAATCAAATGCTTCAAAACCTCACGTTACAGAACACTGCGAAGAAGTTTTGGGGAGCATTCAAGGAAAGGACAGGAGGACTAATAGCTAGTAAGAGAGCTCTCCAGTTCCAATTTCCTAAAGCTGATGCCCTCAGTACTGCTATGACAGCAAAAATAACAAGTCTCTATTTTTTTTTTTTTGCCCTTTCCCTGTTAGCAACAGCCATAAATGTCATCAACAGTACCAGCAGGAAACCTCCACAGAGGGTAGGATGTGAAGAAATAAGACGCTTGCTTGTTTTAGAAACCATTAAATTTGCCATTTCCACTGAACTCCTACAGTCACTTCTTCCTGAGAAGTTCAGGGACTCAAAAAATAAAAAAAGCCATCCTAGCAGAAAGAGAAACTGCCTCTGCAGCGGAGGAGCGAGCGGCGACGGTCCTACCCATCTCCTGCAGAGCCTCCCCCGTTAGATGGGATTGCGACTGGCCGCTGCAGGCAGGGGAAGAGGCCAAATTCCTCTGGGTCAAGAGGTTCAGAAGCTAAAGACTAAGGCCTCTGTCGTCACCAAAAAAATACAAAATGATTTCACAAGAACGAACTCAGGAAACACCCTGTTCTCAAATTCCCATGAAAGATCACCCTACTCTGTCTAGATGGCTACGAGGAAGGAGCACCTTTTTGAAAAAAGATACTTTCTACCTTCAAACAGATATTCGGCACCACTGAATTCAGTCTACTAACTTTCTGTTTTTCTCGGAGATATTGGATGAAGTTTACAAAACCCTTTATATTTAACTTGCAAGCTTCTGTGGAACTGGAAGTCAATGGGACACAGAAGCTGAGCAACAGCAGAGCCTGTGACAGTTCTAAATGTGCTTCTTTAGGGCTTGGGGACTGAACAAATCAACTCAGTACAGGAGAAGTACAATGAAAACCAATTCTAGCAAATGCCTTTTCTAGGCCAAACATGCTGCTGGAAAACAGCAGCACAAGAAAATTCAGATACCTCCAGCTTCTTCAAATACAAACCTTTTTATATTGCAACTTGCTGCAACTCGGGCGCAGCTTACTCTGGGGAGAAAGCTTATGGCAAATGTGTGCAACTGCCACAGCCGGTTTGTTTCTCATCCCTTCCTACTCAGGTCCCTGCTTTTACACCACCCCACAGCCTGCACTACAGATGTACCCACAGGAGACGTTATTTGTGAGCCTGTAACTACCCACGTCGAGGAAAAAAAATAGATCTGTCAATGGGTTGCTAAAGATTCACCATAATTTTACAAGACAGTAATGTCACTGAAAAGCAGACCACTGCTTGAAAGGCAGATTGGATCTCTCCGCATGCTGGGTAGCAGATCCAGCTAATACATGCCTTCAATCAGTACGTTAAAAAAAAATAATTTAAAAAAAGACCTGTCTCATACACTGCAGATTCTGGTACGCTGTCACTTTGACAAAGATTGCTTGTTAATATAAAAAAGCAGTGCAGCAAGAACAAGAACAAGCTCCTCGCAGGGTATTTAATTCTCCTGCAGCACATTTACGGAAGGGAACAAACCCCGGGCTGCACTAACCTTTCCACGTTCTTCCTTCCCTGCACCTTGTGAATGGGACCAAATACATCTTGTTTTAAAGCTCACAATTTGTTATGAGAACGTGAATGGCTTCACCATCCTTAAAGCAGCACTTCTTGGCTCACCTGCAGAAAGTATGTGAGAAACAGCGGTGAAGAATATGATTTCTCAGCTAATAGAAAAACCAAATAGGCGAGAACCTGGACAATTCACAGTATCCACGTGTTTGGGACGATGGGACGCCCTCCCCAGTGTAACACCTCGGCGCAGCCCTTCTCACCAAGGACAGAGTCAGAGGAGCCCCAAGCCTGGTGCAGGCTGGACTCGCACCCTTTGCAGCATGTCCACGGTATTTTGGGAGCTATTTTATTGATGTGTCTGTTCTGGAGGGATTATCAAGTCTGCTGGCAGCAAATGCTAATCAGGGCATACCACCTCGTAAAGCAGGCGAGTAACTGGTGCTACGTTACATTAGGAGCTGCTGGCTAAGAGCATGTTCCAGTGCTTCCCAAAGACAGGACGCACAGCTACCTAGTGGAAAATAAAGAGTTTGGGGAGCTTGGTGGATAACAGCACTAAGGAAAGCAAAAAGATTTCTGCAGAAACGCGTAACAAGAGCTGCAGGTAACACTAGATGATGATGCAGCAGAAGCTCCAGTAACTGAAAAGCTCAGCTGCATTAAAAAGGAAGGAATTTGGCAAAGCAAACATCTGCTGCAGGACTAGTGTTTAAATAGACTCTACCTAGACTTCCACATGAGAGAAGTTTTCAGTAACTGGAACATTAAAGGCCTCTGTATTGTCCGTGCTACTTCACCACCCACTTAAAAAAAGTTGGATAGTGTTTCCAAATCCATCTTCATGATTTAAAGGCCATTCAGGAGTGTTGTGGAAATCTGCCTAATTCACCTAGACAGTTTTGACAAATTCAAACCAGTGTGTTTAAATGTTCAGTGAGGAAACATTTTTCAGGAGATGTAATACCTTTTATTAGACCAACAGATACAAACAAGGAGCCCAGGGGCTGGGAGGGCGAAGAGACTGACAAGCTTTCAGCATCTAAGTCTTCTTTTCCAGCCTGAAGAAGGGCTGTTGGCTTGAAAACCTTTCTGCTCAGACTAAATAATATAAAGAAAATTAGAAAACTTGGCTCCTCCTCGAAACCTCACTTCATTTGTATCCTTAAACTGTCAAGGCTTCACCATTACTGTGTTAAATGATGAATACACATCTGGACGGTGTATTTGAATACACCAAAAGGTTTGCAAATCCTTTTTATATACAATGAGAAAACTTAAATCCACGTATGGGAAGTGTACAATGTCATCCCTCCCCAACCTTTGCGTCCCTGCTCCACAACAGAAAGTCAGCCCTAACATCCTTCACCAGCACCTATCAGACCAGGTGTGTCCCAAGCCTCAAGCTGTTAACGTGCAGGACTGCCGACCACCCCCCAGCTAAGGAGACACTGAACACCAGGAGATGCATATTCCTCCAGACTTTCTCCTTGAAAGCTTCACGAAAGAGCCCTTTTTTTGGTTGCTTTGTAGCTAGGTGGGGCTGGGGGGAAGCAGCGCTTAACAACTTGTCACCACACGCATGACATACTGGGACATGCTGCCATCCCCAGAGAGGATGAAAGACGGAATGCACAAAAGTCATCTGGGAGTTGTGTGGGGAGGAACGCTCCCTCAGTGTCACGTACCTCTGGAATTTCCTTGCTGCACCTGGGGACTGCTGCGTGCGGGAGCGGACGTCGGCCGCGTGCCCTTCCCGTAGCAAACGCTGCAGGACCAGGAGGTGTGCTCAAGGCAGCAAACATCTCAGCTGGCCAGCCTGGAATGAGCCACTCTGTGTCCATCACACAGCCTTTGAAAGGAGACAGTTCTCTGATCACTGGAGATACCTGAATTGCTGTCATCTAATCCCCACCAAGGACAAGCTGTACTAAGGATATTGCTAGGTGTGAGAAGCTCACAAGGATCTTCACCGGAGGTCACTTTTAATGGTTTGGGATGTTCTGGGAGGGCTTCACATTATGGCCACCACCACCACCAAAGACATGTTCTGCTGGCAG
>NW_010138310.1:40477-44407 GCF_000699245.1 Pterocles gutturalis
CCTCCTGGCCAATCCCTCCTAGAATTTGGTCATCTTACCCAAGGAAAGCAAATCAGTCTGTCAGGGATCCTCTCCAACAACGAGGCATGGCTGGATAGCTCCAGCAGCAAGAAGAGAAAACAACAGCACCACTGTGGCAACTGGCTTCTGCCGTTTCTCAGATGAAGGCAAGCTGTGGCTGAGGGACAGAGAGGAAACCCAGAGCTGTGCCCATCCTTGTGTCTGGTCTCACACCCATGCAATTCTCAGAAGAGAGTTTGATCTCCCTGCCAAGCAGCCGCTTCTGCTTCCAAGGCCGGACGCAGAGAGGCTGCCCAGCGTTAGGCAGAGAGTTCGGCACTCAGCCCGACCGCGTGCCACACAGAGCCACAAGGAGCACCACTGCGCTCAGACACAGCTCTGAGAAACACCTCTGAGCTCCGACGGTCCTGACCAGTATATTCACATGCTCCCTTCAGAAGGGCCTGAAGAGTGAGAGCTAGTGACACTGGAAATCTGTGCCAGGTAGAGACAATCTGCAGCAAGACTTACCACTGTTAAATGCTTGGAAGACAACCATGAATAAAATAAACTGAGTATTTTAAACACCAGCTTCCCCATTCCTCCCTTAAAAAATATGAACCAAAACCAAGTCAAGATATGAGGACCTAGAGGCTAATCTAGTACCTTAAATAAGAGAGGTCAATTTCGCATTTGAGTGGTGTTTTAATATTGTATTAAATTTTTTTTTCTGTACCCTTAGTAAAAAAGCCTTAAATAGATGCTGGAGGTCTTTTGGGCTGTTACTAAGAGCAGAAACAAGAGTCTTTGAAACACACACCCTGCAGGGATCTCTGCGCATGTATCCAATTACGTACATTTCTATTTCCAAAGTTTTTTCCTGATAAGTGTCTGTAATAATCTGTTCTGCAATGAATTTAAATTAGCATCTCCAACATTTTATGAACAATCCCTTACAAACAGGAAAACTAAAAGACAAGGTCCACTGTCCAAAATCCCTGTATGACTTTTGGGAAATGTCCATTCCATAGAATGGAAATTGGACAGGCATAAGGAACTGCTCTCTCATGCATCTAATAAGCCAGATGAAAGACATTCTAAGCAGTATTCCAGATCGGGCAGAGCCATCTCTAACCAGGCACGCTCTCCCTGCCTGTGGAAAAGCAGGAGATTTGGGGAGCAGTCAGAAATGCCCACTGTCAGAAAGAAAAGGCCTCTTTTATCGCCATGTAGGCAGGACTTGGGATGACGTGCTGGAGTCAGAGAAGGGCGAAATTAAAAAAAAAAAATTTAAAAGGAAAGAAAAAAAAAGAACTTGTCAAACGATATTTTATTACCATGGATTCTGAGCCAACTGTACAACAAGGATTTGCAGGAAGCAGACAGCTCTGCCAGACAGCTGTGAGAACTTCACACTCATCAGAGAACCAACCTCGGCTCTAATCACCACCTCCAGTGCTACTCCAAGAAAGATTTGCTCAAAATCCGCAAGTTAAAGACAATTCTGTTTATAATTTATAATCTTGGGATGGCCAAAGGCTCTCTTTTACCCAGATGAGAACCCATCAGGCTTGGTAACAATATGAGAAGAACAAGAAAACACAAATACCAAAAAAACCCCAACCTCTCTCTGACCTCCAAACTTTAAAAGCAAAAGTAAGGTGACACACAACAGGCAAGTACAGGCAGAGCGGAGAGCACATGGCAGAAGGTGAGGTAATACCGCAGCATCCCAGGGCAGTGGTGTGGATAAACCAAACACGCACATCTGGAAAGGACGAACAGAGGAAATGGGGCTACGGACTGATAATAAACAGATGAAATCTAATCAAGGAAACACAACTCTTTCCATCATATTTTACCCTTTGATGTGGTGGTCTTGCAGGCTGAACACGTTAAGCACACGCCCTGATCCACAACACTGCTGTTAACAAATATGGAGCTCCCGTAAAGAACAAGTGATTTTCCTAAGCTGGACCCTACAGAGATGTTTTTGTGCACCTGCTTGGACCAAGCCACCCATTGGAACAATTATTTACAGCAGCAGGAGTCCACAGGTGGAAAGGGAAAAAAGGTTCCTGCCAGGAAACACACTTCAGCATTTATTGCCCGGTGCAGCGTATCACCCTTTACTGCCCCAAGCTTTGAGCTTCAGCTGTGGCAAAAACTGAGGACAGAGGAAAGTCACCACTTCACATGGCTGCATATTTTTAGAGTTTTGTGTGCTGGTGGTTTAACAGTCCTACCATTTTTAATCACAGCTGTGGTGAAAGGTAATGTATTGGCCCATTATGGCTTACAACTGGGAAATATTTATGGAATGAGCAGCATGTTAGCATGTCTACATTGCCAGCAGTTAAATGGGGCTTCTGAGAGTCCTCCCTAGCATTGTGGACATTTGTTTCATTGCATGAGACTTCGTGCTCCAGTTTAGGATTAAACTGTCATAGGGCGATTTACTGATTTAACCGAATACTTGCTTTCTGAGAGAGAAATTCCAGTTGTCTGCTTCTCAGCTCTATCTAGCCATCAATACAAGCCAATTTCAATTTCAGGTTTCCTGAACGCCTGGATTAAAAGAAAAAGAGGTGAAAATAAAAATCAATTTTTTTTTTCCATGAAAAAAAAAAAATCAAGACAACAACAAAACCAACAAAATAACCAAGCAACATTAAAAAAAATAAGCATATGGGTCTTCCTAAAGATACCGAGAAGTCTCTTCAGCTCAGCCTTTATTACTTCCAGCTTCCTCATACACACAAACGTGTCAAAGTTTGACATGCAGAAGGGACTATTGCAGGCCTGCCTTTTGTCTGCTGTCCAAACTTGTTCGATCCTCAAGTAGCTGCAGAATGGAAATGAGGCAGAAGCTTCATCAGGGCAGCCTTCACTGCCCCAGGCAGATGAACACCCATAAAGCACAGGAAGGCAAGCTCTGTCTCAATAGAGCTAATCAGATCAACAATTACTTTCCATACTGTCATCATGCTCAAGCATAAACATGCTTATCTTTGTGCTTAAGATATAGAAAAGGCAAAGCGCTGCTGCAAAAATCCCTTTTTCATGTCTGATTCTGTTGCAGGAGCTATAATCCTGAATAGAAAAATAGGATTAAGGACAAGCAGTTACTTCATTCTGTCCTTAAAACTCCAGCGTTTTGATAAGTCTATGGGATTGCAAGTATTAGTAAAATCTGGGGTGGTTTTTTTTTTTTTTGCTATTTACCTTTTCATAAGGCAAAGTAATATTATTTATTTGAAAGGTTGCAGGGAAAGAAAAAAGAACATTATCAATCCAATATTATAAAAATATCATGTTCCAACTACAAAAATCATTATTAACAACAAATTGTTAGGGAACAGCTCCTAAACTGTCCACTTTTCAAAGCTGTTTTCCACCAAAAAAGCCTTCAATTTAAACATTCACTTCTGTGACACCAATTGAACAGATACGATGAACTACCAAATCCTCCCCTTATTCCACCCGAGAAACAGACCAAAACCCACAACACAAACGGAATGAGGAGCAGCGCACAGCTGGAATGAACAGCAGCCTGTCTTCCTCAGAAATGCCTACAGCTTTACAGACAGGGCAGGATGTTTTGAATGATATCAGAGGTAGAAGGGACTATACAAAGATACACTCCTTACCTTCTGGAATAAGTGACATCCACGCGTCTACAAAATTCTTGGAAAATCAGTAATTACTACAGGGGTGTTCAAATCACAAAAGCTTTTGCCCTCTATCAAAAGCCTAATTAAATTTAAGCTGTTGGTTTAGGACTAAATAATATTAGAAACTCACACCAAATAAATAACTTTCTGAACAAACGAACATTTCAGGGTGAAAGTGCCCTACACCTCTCTGGCCGTGCCAGCACTTAGGAGGTATCTAGTTTTTGGTGAGCCACCATTCTAAGTCAGATTGGTT
>NW_010138310.1:44438-74474 GCF_000699245.1 Pterocles gutturalis
GTCCATCTCTGCTTTGGGATAAGTGTAGGAGCGGGGAAAGGCCACTCAGAGGGGTTCAGGAGCAGCCTGAGCCTATTTAAGACACAGCAGATAGTGCTGTGACTCTACTGTTTCCTGCAAGAGAAACACAAACCTGACAAAACCTCCAAGAGCCAGAAACCCTGATTCATCACTATTATTGATGACCAGAAAAATGAACAATTTAGGCACTGTTCTTAAACCATGAGACATCAGTAGAGAAAGTGGATGTGTCTTTCCGTCTTTCCCACCTGCACACATCTAGCCCCAGGCCAAATTTCTTTAAGAAAGGATATTAACTCAATCAAATTTAAACAGCTCTTGGCTTCACGTTGCAATGTTCAGATGTTCCCTTTCTGCCGCAGTGCCCTTTGGAGTGCTGGAAAGGACAGGGCAGATTTCAAGAGAAGGAAGAGCAGACAAACAAGGCAAGGCATTCTAATTAAAAGCAACCCAGCCCCTCTATAAATTGAAAGTTCAACTGACAAGATTTAGCATAGCAGTCTGCTCAAGGAAGTTTTCCATGGAAAACTTCATGTTTGTGGGACACAGAGGAGGAAAGCACAAGATCTGTTGGCGAAAACCAGGAGACAGCACATACTCAAACAGCTTGGTACCGGGTTTGGGCAATCACGCAGAATGCCGCTTGCAAAATCTGCCAGAGTCCAGTGAGCAGGTAAGAACTGAAGCCACTGACCTGGCATTTCTTAGTATTGCCTAATGTAGGAGGGTCCCTTTGGTCTATTGTCTCCAAGTAATCTTTTCTCTCAAAGCAAACGAAAGACACAATCACCAACTTCTCCGAAGTGCTTGCACAAGATCAAGATTGACATTATTGAAATACACGCATTCTGATGCCCGTTTCTTTTCCTAATACGTAAAATAATCCTGTACCATGAAGCTTCATTAACCACTACCTTCAAATACAAAGCACTAACCTTCAGTGAAGTGTTTCACATACCAGCAGGAAGCGCAATACCTGAACCTGCAAAGGGAAAGGAAACCCTACAGATATAACCCTCTCCCACCAGCAATTAAAGAGGCTCTCCATGGCAAAGCTGCCCTTTACAATGTTTGCCCTACTTAGCATTACCTCTCCATTAGTAAGAGGCAATGCTCCAGAGGGTGGAAGGAATCCAAAGAAAAATATTAACAGGTAGAGAGCAGAGGTTGAAGGCTGTTAGATGAACTCGCAAGATCCTCCAGATGGCAATAAGAGGAGGAAAACATGCTGAAGTAAACAGAATGCCACTTCACAGTGCAAGGCACGGAGGTCATGCAGCACAAACCCACTACAACCAAAAAACAAAACGGCACACAAGTCATTTGGTTGCAGGGAAAGACTGAAAAGTGCCAGAAATGAAAACCTGTGGAGAAATGGGTACATGGAGAAGATGATCGCAGGATGCACAGCAGCAGTACAATTTTTAAAGAGCAATGCTCTTTAAGATATCACCATCACCGAGTTTAAACAGCAGCAGTGACACAAACCCATCGAGGGGAGGGAATGCTCTGGAGAGAGGCCCGTCACTGGAATACGGAAGAAGAAACCAAAACGTGACACCGAGCCGGTAACAGCCTTCGCTCACATTTCTCATGAAACAGAGAAGCTCACAGCGCTGGAAAAAAAGGGTCAGAGGAACAGTTAATGTATTTCATCTCCTTTCATCCCGTTGACGCAGTGAAACCAGATGACATGCATCCAGAGTTTACAAGCCAGCTGGCAAACAATTTGGCCAACTCAGTAAGACACAGGCGGCACCAGAAGGAACTTATAAATACATAGCAGCCACGTTGCACCAGACGAAAGGCCCACCTGGGTAACGCCTTGTCTGACAGTGGGCAGTTGTGAATTCCTCCGGGAAGCGTCCAAGCAGCAGGACAGAGACAGGACGGTCCTTGCCCTCGTTCTGCTTTCCAGCTTGCAGCAGACAGCAGTCAAAGACCTTCCTGAGCTGGAGATTGCATTTGGACCATGATGTTTAACAGCCCCTGACAGACCTTCCCACAAAAGGAGAGCCACAGCAGTTTTACATCTTACAGTTAGAAAGCAATTTCATCACCAGCGCAGCAAAAGGCTATTGCTTTGGGATATACTAATGGTATCCCCACATTCAGGGCCGGGGAGCTAAAGTCACACATGTACTCCAATCCTGTGTGTCCTGAAGATGCTCCTGCCAGAAAGCTGGCTGCAAAACTAGAAAAGTTAGGGAAAAACCCAACACAGCAACAAACTACCCAAGCGTGTGGCAGACCGTGGAGAGATGGACAAAGGAAAAAGCAATGTCATAAGTTTGAGAGCAGCCAAGCTACGACCTACTAAAGTGTTTACAAATATTTGTACACGATAATCCAAATGTGAAGGGATCGCTTAACAGTGTAAATAACATATTCTTCTCTGATCCTAAGACAAGACGCTATTTGGTTAGAACTTAAAGGGAAAAACAGATCTCGCAAGAGGTTTATGAAAGACACCGAAAAAGTGGTTGAGATGCACAGAAACGTCTAAAACACGGCACTTACAGGACTGGAAAGGAGGAAGCCTTGGGTTCTCTCTTGAGATTTCAAAGCAGAGGAAAAGTAAAGTTTACAGACATCAACTCAAGTCCCATTACTCTTTTCTATTTAAAAAAAACCACCCTGCCCCATTCATTCCATTTAGGAAATTTCAATTTTACGGAGTAAAAAAACTTCAGCAATGGTACTTCTGAAATTTGTGCATACAATTAATGCACACTTACAACTCAGGCATTTTAGATCTCAATTTACATGACAATGTGCACAAGAAACCTGTTAATTTCTTCAGTCTTCTAACCAGTCAGTGGTACAGAGTGACCGCAGGAAGCACAGCTGTGTTTTCATTTACACCTCTGCCTTACAACACCTGATATACTTAAAAAATTATAGTGCTCAAAAGCAATTAGATTTATATTGGCTCCGCTCAATTGCTATAGAAATAATGGAAAAATGATCAATAGACTGCACTTGGCAGACTATTAACATTTACTGAAAAACAAATGCAAAAATAATTCAAATTGAGTCAAACAAGAAGATTTGGAGACAGTTTAAGCAGGATTTTCAAAGGATAGGTCCATGTTCAAGACAATGTTGGTACCAACCAGGGTGGCTTGTTCTTCAGAAAGTACTTCCTGCACTACGGAAATAAGGTTCTTCAGTCATTATTTGCATGTCTGAATTCACACGTGGCAAACGATGCAGAAAAACTCCATCTCTTTATTTAGGGGCTGCAGGAAAGTATTTCTTCAAGTTACAGTCCTCTTGGAGCCTTCAAAGTTATATGTGCATTTGATAAGAAATATCATTTATTAATGTGTGGACTAACTTCAGTGGTTTTACCTATGTAAGAACATTTTTTTACATCCATAGTTTCTCATTTCTTTCCTCCACTTAATTTAATCTTTTAATATCCTAATACTGCCCTGACAGTGTTAATCTCTCCCCCGCCAACGGAGACAGCAGGCACAACAGATAACAACCCGTAATAAAATTGCTTCTCCTACCTCTCCAAAAGCAGAATTTGCTCCCTGATTTCCCATTTCTTCCCAAGAACCTTCTTGACACCTCCTACCAACAGCAGACCTTACACGGTTAATAAAAATCAGACATTTTACAGCTTGACACCCCACCACCCTTAGTTATAAAGCGCTTTATGCATTTCAAAGGGAGATTCTCAGCTAGATAAGGGAAGAGTCATTACTGGAGCCTAGTCCTGCAAAAGCCCAAGACACTGAGCTTTAATGTCATGCCAATCTTGTAGACAGAACAGCTATTTGGGGTAATTACAGAAGTTGTAATAATGCCTTTGGAGTCCCATGAAGCTGAGCTCACTCTAAGACATGTTGTCTTGCAGGCAGAAGCTTTTTCAAAAGGGATTCAATTTGTTTTAACAAAATACTGAACAAAAACATCCTTGCTGTTTTCTTGCAGTACTTGTATGCAGTCACATACAAGATTTCTAAGCCTAATCTTTAGCTGATGTAAATCAGCATAACCTTCCTACCTCATCACGTTACACCCATTTACATCAGGGGAAAACTCAACCCGATGCCAGGTCTTATTTAGAAGTAGCTCTTGTAACTCATCTGTATTTCATTTTTAGTATAAATAAATTTTAAAAAACCTTAAATATTATCTGATAGAGCACTTGCTGTTTTGAACGGAATTTTGAATTCTTTATTATACCAGAATTCATTTCCTATTGTGTATACGTTAAAGCTCAATCCCAATTGATTGAGAAGTGTCTGTGAGAAGTTCAAGAGAAACATTTATGAGGCTGTTTTTGCACAAGGAACCAGAGTTCAAAACCAGCCCCTTTGCTGCAGGACAGGTGAAGGACGAAGTCCTCCCTACAGTCTCAGAGCCAGTTAGTGCTTTACAGGGATGAGAAGACTTTGCTCTCTTCTTGGGAGGGAACGAGCTGTTCAACAGGCAAAAAGCAGTGAAAGCCAGCAAAAAAAAAAAAAAAGTCTTAAGTATGATAAAATACTAAAAGCTACTGTGCACCTCGGTTTTCACTGACGTCTTCAGTGCAACCTCCACGTTTTCAAGTCCCTTCTGTTAAGCGGGCATGATTAATTCTCCTTCACTTTTCCAAGCCTGCTTCTGCTTAGAAGCCAATTTAGCAATTAAATTAATTGTCAAATATTTCTTGCCAGAGAATAAAAATGAAGTTTCATCTCGCCTGGGCAAAACACAATTCCCAAAGGATCTGAAAAGTTAATGAGAGGAACAGTTACCAAAAAAAAAAGTAAAAACTGGCAAATCAGACAGCCAAGAAAGAGACAGGAAGTGACAGATTTAAGAAAATACCTCTAAAGTAGAGGAAATGAGTCGTCCTTTAAGAAGAAATCATACATATAAAGCACATAAAACAGAGTATTCTTTGTGGACTTGACTGAAGAGGGAAAGAAAAAAAGATTTTTAAAAAAACACATCCTGAATAGCATTAAAAGCAAGACAGTTTCGGTGGTTAGCCTCATCTACTTCAGACGGAAATTTGAACAATTTTAAAAGCAGTGGCCAAAACCTATCTGTAAAAGAAAAAAAGAGGAAAAAAAAAAAAAAAAGAGAGAATAAAGCAACTAAATGCAGGGAGAGGAGTGACTCAATGCAGTCAGTGGGCACACAGCCGTCATGTTAAGCAAAGGGTGTGATGCTGCGCTGTGTCTACTCCGTGCATTGCGGGTGAAGTCCTAACGCAATGCTCCTGAAAGATATCAGGAATTTTTTAATAACACAATATGCATAGGCTCCTCCTGGGAGAGATGTGCTGAGAAAAGCCTTGTGTTGAGTTCCTACTCGGATGGAGTTCTCCTCGACTGAGAGGCTTCTTCAGTGAGTTTCAAACTGGAGGCCTTGGCTCCAGCATGGGATTTGATGCACAATTTGAGCAGTATGTGGAGACACAACTTTATCACAGGCACAACAGGCAGCTCCCAAACTCACAACAGTAAGAATTGCCCAAATGCACCCACTAAGCTCACAGATATCCCACGCACCACGTCCGGGAAGGGACTGGCAGCAATGCTGAGGAAGGCATTAAGGGCTTTCTTAAGTGACAGTGACATTTTAAAAAGGAAGCTCAAGCTAAGTACATACTTGCTTATGTGAAGTTAAGTCTTCCTTAAACCCTTTTTTAAAGCTAGTTGCCATAATGCAGGAAATGCCATGTATAAAAGAGCTTTATCTGAGTGCAAACACCTTACAGAGCAAGTTTTAACCTCAGAGATTGTGTGTTCATCCCTACAAAAGAACACTCATTGTCCAGACACGTCCAGAAAGGTTTTGCTGGGGGGAAGAGGAGGGGAAGAAAATGCAAGAGAAAAAAAAATAAATCTTCACTCATTTTAGGACTGAAAAGGCATTTCTAAGACATTTCTGTATAGCTACAATTTTCTCTTTTGTAATAATGTTATCTCATTAAATATATATTTACCTGGACTTGATTCTTTACTTTTGGAATGATTTAAGACTTCTTCCACTACGTACAGAAATTAGACCAATTAATAAACCTGAAAGCCTTCTGCCGCAAGGATTTCCCCTGAAAGAGCTTTAAGAGCAAATTCAGCACTGAACTGCTTCAAACAAGCTCACTGCCTGGTTTTCTCGGGCTATAAAGGCAGCAGCAGTTACCCTAACAAGCCTGCTACTGTAATACATCACCCATCACAGCCTAACTGGCATGGTAAAGCGTTTGCTGGTGAGGGGATTGTGCAGCCAGTCCAAACAAAGACCACTTCATCTTGCATTTCCTAGAAATTTAAAAAAAAAAAAAAAGACAGAAAGCAAGAGAGAGAGCAAGAAAAAAAGCTCACATCCTGAGTGCTGGAAATCCTGAGCCCCTCCCCAGCCTTTGCTCTTCCCCACAAAGCAGGGAGCTGCCTGCCCACCCTTTCATACAGCCACGCTTTTGCAGCCATCCCCTATGTATTTAATTCCGTTATAAATGAAATAATATTATAATCACTTGGGGTTTTATTACTGTTACCTGGAGACATTGCCGGCAGTTTCCTCCAGCAGTTTGCTGAGTGGATGAGATTTGCAGCAAACCTAAATCAATCCGCCCAGCAAGGTTATCTTTACTGCAGAGCGAGACGCAAAGCCTGGATGAGCCTCACACATTATTTTGCCTCTCAGCCTCCTCATTTCCCCACTCCTCCTGACAGCTCCAGCTCCCCAGCGCTCCCAGGGAGAAGATGCAGGAGAACTGCTGGGAGAGCATCTCCCCACCACCGACTGCAGTGCACCTTCTGCAGAAAGAGAGAGCTACCACAGGCACAGGTGCAAACCCTCATCATTCCAGCATCTCCCCACAAACAGAAGACAGAGAAACAAACAGAGCGATCTACCATCTCTCCAAACTATCATGTTGTTAAATTTGCTGTGGTTTGGGTGAGGATTTATCCACCAGATGAAGCCCTGTGCAGCAGTAGCTCTATTTTGAAACGTTCAACCCACAGCTGAGCGTGCCCCCAGCTCTCTGTGCCCTTACGTTTTCATTCCCTTTCAGATCTCACAAATTTCCTACTTTCACTGATGTTACGTGGCAAGGAGTTTCCGGGGCATGAAAAGCAGACCCCTCAGCCTTGACCTTCAACTGAAGTGCCGGGGGCAGGAGGGGAGATGTGTTTGTCCACCCGACACGGATCCTTCCTCTCGCCCTTTCAGGAGGCCGGTGTGACACTTACACCCCGGAGGTTTGCCATCCCAGCCTGGTTAACCAGGACGTTTGAGTCCCCACTCTCAAAGACTAAAGGACAACTGCCAAAAGCTACCTCCGACAGCCTGCTGGTCCACTGGCCTGCCTCCTTTTGTGGCTGGGGTTTCCAGTGAGCCCAGGCTTACACCCACCAGAGCTCCTACAGGGACACCCCATCCTCCGTCCCATGGGAGAACCAAGGTGGCCACTCCACAGCAGCAGACATGGGAGGTGACAAGGCAAACAGGGCAGATGAGAGCTAAGAGGGACCCAAAGCAGGCAGCTTGGCCAAGAAAACAGCCAGGAAGCTCTCCTAAAGTACAGACAAGAAGTTCTCCCTTAACCATGTTCCTTGTCTAAAATGATTTTGGTTAAACTTAAAACATAATTCAAAATACCTGCGTCTATCCTTGCTCCCTTAATGCTGCCCACAGTACTGTGTAGTGTTCTGACATTCACTGAGCATCTCTTCAATCTCTTGGTGTGTGAGCTTTCCAAAGCAAAGCCCGCAGCACACAGCCCTCTGCACTTTCGGCACAACATGCAGACTCCCAGCGGGGACACAGCAACCCTTATGGGATTACAGACTCTGTATCACGGCGGGTCAAATGCAGAAGGAACTTGCTCCACGCTGCCAGTCTGTCACCTTCAGCCCAGGACCACTCTCAGGGAATGAAAAACAACCAAAATCGGGTCATACGTACAACCACAGCGCCACGGGCCAGCATGTACGCTGCCCGAACAGGAGATGGTGCCAGCAACTTCTCTGGCAGAATGGGCTCAAATCCACTGGGCAACTGGTTCTAAGGAGAATGGACAATCCCATGGTTTGTTTGAAACCTTATAGAAGACACAGGTTGAATGTTAATCAGAAAGAAAAAAGTACTGATCATCAACATATCAATGGGCTCAGTTTAGCTTTCAGTGCTCCTTATTGTCTGATGGGAGATGCAGGATTGAGTCTGTACGGATATTTCCAAGTTTCAAAGTTATAGCTATGTTTTATTCCCAAAGGCTGTTGTAGAAAGGACTGCAGCTACTGTACAGAACATGAAGGATTTAAAAATAAATTTAAAAAAAAACCCCACAATAGCATCATCCAAATGACAATGCCCAGGAACAGGGTCTGGAATACTTGACAGTGATTCTGTTATATCCCAGCACACACGAGGATGTGAACATTTACTTTAGCTAACCACAGAGTGCACGAGCTCGCATGGTGACACGAGGAGGAGTGCTTTCCAACACGATATGTGGCAATCCGGGGAGTCTAACCAGAATATTAAGAAACAGCCATATTTTACTATTAATTACCATCGAGGCACCCCAAGAACCACTGCAGCTCCTTTCTTCTGCATATAATCATCATACTGATAAAACTGGCACCAACCCCAAACTGGACACGGCTGTTTTGTCCCATCACACAAAGAGGCAGACACAAAGGCAACCAGTGACGTTATATTGGCTACCAAAGAAAACAAAATCCAAGCCACTGTTCTTCACTGCACACTCTCTGCTTGGAACAGAAAGAAAACATACTCTAAGAAGTGACTTTCAAACCTCGTTTTTGGAAGAAGAGCTGACTGTTTTGCATGGTAACTAAGCATGAAATTGTACCAGCTACAATGCAGGCTGCTCAGTGCTTTTTCTGTGCTGGCCACCAGTCAGGTTCATGAGCGCTCCCACTTCGATTTAACCCAGATGCCACGCCAGAACACATCCCATCAGCATCACACTTGTCACTTTAGAGCTGGGTGGTTTTGCCGGCATGCCAAAGCAGCTGAGTCTCAGAGTGCATTGCTTTCTTGGCAGGTATTCCTTCTTGCCTAGGGGAGCCAGGCATAGGGGAGTTCTACATCTAGGAAAAATAAGATTATTGTAGCCCATCAGATATGATTTCCGGCTTTAAGGATTAGAGCTGTGCCACAGTGAGTCAGGGAAAACAGCAGGTTGCTCCTTAGCTTGCACCTTGTAACATTTTACTGTTTACTTGCACTTACTTTAGACAGATTTCCCTTCTGAAAGCTTATCTCAGTCCTTCTCTGCCTACCCCCAGCACGCCCCCAGCTCCCATACTCTCCTTAAAGAAACTGTCTGCAACTAAGGCCAAGCACGTTTAAGGTTCACATTGTCCTCACACTCCTTAAGGGGACAGTTTCTTCAGCAGCTGCAAGTGACTGCTGCTCCTCCACTCTCAGCACTTCCGACCTCAACTTTTATCACTGTGCTGACCCTCAGCAAAGGTGAGCACCCATAACACAGCTCCCTGATTTACACAGGCAGCAGCGCTCTCCCTCATGGCAAGAAACCGGCTCACTTTGAGCAGCAGTTACAAAAGGAGCAACATCTGCTCTGCAACCGCTCAGCAGAGTGTTGCACAAGAGCAGTTCCTTCAGCCAGCCTGATATTGCAAACGCCAAAGGAATTTGGTTCCCTTGTATCTCTACTCACGGGACCTCTGTTTAGAATATTTGAAATTACTTGGACTCCACCACACTCATAAGACCCCCCCGGGTTTCACTCTGGCTCTCTTGCTTTCGCCACCTTTCACCTTCAGGAGGTTCTTCCCTGTTCCTCCACTCTGGTCCCCGGTGCCGGCAAAGAGTCTCATCTGCACCCCACTAGGTCAGCTCCCCCCAGCTTTATAAAGAAATCATCTTCAATGAGTGCTCTGGGCCATGGTTCAGAAAGGCTGATGGAGAACTGCAGGCTTGTCTCTGCAGGGCTCTTTGCTTCCAGCTCAATTCGTTCATTCTTTGATGCCTTCTGGGAACTGAAGCAGACAATGCTAATTATTTTTACAGTTTCTACCTGGGACTTTTCTGCGCCTAACTGGTAGGGAGGGGACATTTCCTGAGCCCACCCTGGGAAAAGGCCCATTCCAGCAGAAAATTCGGTTCTCCCTCCTGAAAACAAGTCTGCTCCTGCCTCCCTTCACTTGAGCCCTGATGGCGGAATTTTAATTGAAGTGACTGCTGAAAGAGGGGAGGGAAGGTGTGGTTTGGCTGCAGGACACAGAAGCAGGACCTCTTACACTCTACACCTTGCCCTGACGGTACCTCCTCCCGTGCCCTGGGGATAACCCTGTGCCATGCGGTGAGAGCAGTCCTTCCACAGGGTGGAAGGAGCATGGGAAAGCTTTGCAAAGCACTTTGATGCTGAAGCACAAAATTCTAGACCCGAGGTAACAGTTCCCTCAATGTACTGGGAAATCAGGCTCCTCCAAGTTTCCCTGAGAGCAAGGTCAAAACCACACTTCTTCAAGTTTGCTCGAGAATGACAGCCAGTCTAAAATTAAGTTGAAAAGTAGCTTCTCACCCTCTTGTGAAAGAGGCCACAAAAAGCCTAAATGCATCTTCAAAGCCTAAACAGAGCTTCGACGAGAAAGAACTACTCCCCAGAGAGAAGAGCAAGCACAGGCACATGTTCACAAGCCAGAGCCGGGCGCTGACGCCAGGGCCTGGGCAGGGCAGAGCTGCTGCTCTCGAGGGACAGGGAGGCAGTGGTGGAACATACCATGGACCTGCCCCAAGTCACCTTTTGCCACACTCAGCTACCAGATTTCAATATTTATCCACACTAATGGAGCGGAAGAGAACATCAACGTCAAAGCAAAAGAGTTTAACGTGAAACAGGGCACATCCTTCTTGAGCTCTTCCTTTATCCCATGAGACCTATCTCATGGTAATTTGCTGAAAAGTTATTTTTTCCACCCAAGCTCTACTTTGAGTCAAGAAGCCAGCAATGACAGCATCAGAATGCTATTTGGGAAATGAACTGAAAAGCTGTCAGATAGCTTTGTGGGGTTAAAAAAAAAAAAAAAAAACACAACATAGAAAACCAAATACAGGAGCCAGGAGATGGCAAACGTTAAGACGTCTGAAAGCCAAAGGAGACAAACATCAGAGATTCAGAACTCACCAGGACTTTGTCAGCTTACAGAGCCTCCTCCTCTCCCTCCCTCCCTACATTTCAACAGATTAGTGTGCATTTCTGGGCAGGACTGGTTTCAGCAAAGTCTCTTTGTGAAATGAGCACGAGGACATGTGCAGGAGAAAAATATCAGCGAAGGGGGAGCAGATGGGGAAATTAATCCAGAGGCTGCAATAAAGTTCAAAAACTGCAGGAAGTCAGGGGTTTTTTCCAGTTGTTAAGTGCCCTGGGAAGGACGGGGGTCCCTCTGCACCGGTGCACACAGTGTCTTTCAAGCCAGGTCTGTCTCTGGGGCAGAGAAAGTTCTATTGTCCTGCACTCACACTGCCAAATTCAGACATTTAATTCCAAGTGTGAAACAGAAGGCTTCCAGTCCTGCTTTTAAAGGGAAAAATCTCCAGGCTACCGCTCCATCCCATAACTAACACCAGCTTTGCTCAGGGCAGGACACAGCACAGCTCCCTATCCTCAGAAGGAAAAGGAGGCAACATCTAAACAACATATCACTGTACATCCCAGCCTGGGAGCTGCATACCTCCACCAGGAACCAGTGCTAACAGTCTGAGGCACCTCGGCAGATGTATGGCCAAGCAGCTATAAAAGAGCCTTTGTGCTGGCTGCACAGAAACAAGGCATTTTCTGTACGGGAGACGGCCGTGACCACCTAGCAGAATAAACGGGGTTACACATTTCACACTTCCTCTGCACCAGGAACTGCAAGGGCAGATGGCACAACAGCAGACGCCGTGGGCTGGAGAAATGATCCGTTCGCTTCTGCGGAGACACATCAGGGATCTGGAGGAGCCGCATTACAACCAGAAGGAAGATGACATTGCCCTCACTTTCCATCTTCCTTCCTTGCAGCTCCCGTATCAGAACTGCTCCTCTTGATACAAATTTGAGCAGACCTGCAATTCAGCAGACTTGCCCTGCAGTAGCGTCCGTGCAGATCATCTCAAATACTTCTGACCACCATCCAGAGCTCCAGTCAAAGGCTTTTCATCCTAATGCTTAGGCACCCAGCTCCTATTTTATCTATTTTGAAATATTCTTTTCACCTTCACCCCAGTTTCCAGCTCTGAAATTGGGCTAATTCTTTAAGGCTGCAGGAGCTATGGTGTTATTTTTGACCTAGCAGAGATAAGAAACCATATGGACAGTTTCTCCTTGGTACAAGCACATGCAGCAGCGATGATACCACTGGCAAACTTCAGGATTTGGCCAAACACGTTATTCCACAGGGTCAGAGGTAGCTTCCAGTTGGGCCTGGTAAAATGCAGCAGTAAGGCAAAGCGTAACTGCAAAAGGCTTTCAGGAGTACACCACACATTAAAAAAAGGTGATTTGAAAAAGTCAAAGAAAAACCACTCTGTCCAAAACCTGGAAAAGCCACAGCTCGCAAACATTCCCAGGGAAGCGAAAGCCCTGATGCTTTAGGAAGATTAAATCTGCTATTGTCTCTCAATTGTTGGTTGCAGGTTGTTTTTTTTTTAAATAAAGTTCCCCTTGGCCAAAGATGTCAGGAAGTGTCTTCAATAGGAGAAGGATATAAAATCAAACATGTCAGTTAAGTAATCTGTGATAAGACTAAACAAACAAGGTAAGGTGAGGTAAGGGTAAGGTTTCTTGACAAATCATCTGTGATAAGGTTAAGCAAATTTCTCTTTTGTCAGAACAACAAAGAAACGCATGTAATGGAAGAATATTTTTGCTGACCTGGACAATGAACGTGTACGTTCAGGAGTCAGCCTTGTCTGACAAGATTGTTTTTAGGCAAGCATCTGGTCTGAAGGCTGTATGAAACCATTAAAAAAATGCAGACAGGCATTTAACCTACTCTGCTGAGGTGGACTATAGGAAGAAAGATTTATAAAAGAATCACACCCAAGATACAGCCAATTCCCCATCCAGTATTTATGCAGAATTACACATATGAGTAATTCTCAACACCCACTTAATAAGGACTAGGAAAGTTCTTAGTAAGGACACAGAACACTGCCCTTACACTGAGATGCTGAGGAGTGAACTCTGCTGTCCCTTGGGCAAATGTTTTCTCTCTAAGACAGTAACACTATTAAAAAGTGTGGCTACAAAGGATTAAGGCAGCTCAGTTACTGCAAACTAGCACTCTCCCCTGAATTCCTCACTAATACAGTGGTGACATAACCAGCCAAAACATGTAGCGTTAATTCAAACAAGGTTTAAAGAAGTTACTGCCAAGTAATCGCACCCATTGAAGGTCTGTGAGCAGAGGAACCTTCACGAATACCCGGGTGCTATCCTCAGAGCACTTTTCTAACCACTTGCACCAATCTGAAGTGGCAACCACAAACAAGAGCAGGCAGCAAGTGTTCATGAACAAACCTGTGCTTGCCTTTCAGAAAGCCCACTGACACAGGGGCTGAGCATGGCCAAGAGGACAGTGGGCAAGGATGCAGCATCCAAACGCTGGCTGCCTACTCAGAAAGGCTGGGGAAACCCAAAAATAGATGAGTTTTCTGATAACGAGCTTCTTCCTTTATTCTTCTGATAAAGTGCTTTGCTGCTGGAAGAAGGTGACAGTAGTACTTCTGGAACTGCAAGCAGCTTTGTACTACCCTTTTCTGCTTTCTAATGAATGGCAGGCTGAGCCCAAACTGTGGGTTCCCATTTATTTCACTGCTAATCCTAGCCCCTGTCTAAGAACCTATGCTTAATCCACAAAGAGTGCTGGATGCTTTAGAAGACTGATTCCAAGAACAAAAATATAGCACTCAGCTGGAGCTCCCCAAAGCCATTCAGTAGGAAGGATTAAACTCAGAGACTTGGATGGAGCTTAGATCCAGTGGGCATGACCCTACCTGTGCTCTCTTCATTACACAAGAGCATGTCATGCCTTTTCCTAAACCTCTTTCTAAGCTAATGACTCTGAAGCCCTGGCTCTAGGAGCCTCATCTCGCAGTGCTGCATAAACATTTCGGGCTCCCATCCTGTACCGACATGTGCTCTGAGCTAGAAACCAGAACAGACACTAATTGAAGCCGTTTTCCCCACCAGTGCTCCCAGGACACCAGAGCACCAAGCACAGAAGGTGATTGCTGAGCTTCATCCACACAGCAGCCCTGGGAGCAAGTCCCTGCCAGCAGCACAGGTAAAACGGCGCTACGCAGACTGCAAAGCTTGCCACGAAGCAGAAAAACCGCTGGGGTGCTTACTGAAAGGACAGCGCGCCGTAGTGGCTTTCCTCTTATCAGCAATGCTCTGCATGAAGGTACAACACTGTAGTGTGGACAAAGTACAAATGGATAAGCAGATATTTCCAATTCAAAGTCTTAAAAATCACTCTAGGTTCCTAATAGCAATTTAAATCACATTCAGGCTTTGACTTTTTTACTGAAGTCACCATTGCCACACAAGCTGCAAGTAATGGCCATGAAGTTCAGTTGGTTCTCAAGAATCCCACTGATAAAGATCAGCCACAACTTTTACTTTTGCTTCATTATTGTAACAGTACTTTAAACTTGTTCAAAACACCGCTGAAAGAACCACTGACAACTAACTTACTTTCACAGAAGACACCAGCAGAAATTCACTTGTGTGTAAGAAACTAACCAGAAATAACCAGAACTCAGCTTTCAACTCAGCAAGGACCCCCAAACACACCTCCAGCTGAAACTTCAGGATTTAAAAAGTTATTTCCCCAATTGTTCCAATTATGTTCCCAAGTTCTTTGTGACACATGAAGGTCATTTTAGTCTAGGCGTGCGGGAAGATAATCCCCACCCTTCAGGCAATCAGGATTTCTGGCACGATTTTAAGAGGTCTCCAGCTGATAACCATGAAAGTTCACACCGCTAGGAGCCCAGATAAGCTTTTAACACAGGAAATTAGTGCTAAAATGTTTTAAGCATTTTAAGGATCAATTAAGGACGGCATAACAGTCCAGCAAAGTAGAACTAAGTTCTCTGCTCCAAATTAGATGGTTTTAGAACTCAAAACTGTAGCAGCAGCTTTTCAGCCAGGAGGTGTCTACAGGAAATGAGGTTAGACAAATCCCAGATAATTAATCCTCTGTGCAGTCAGATTACACGCACACACCATCCGCAGAGCCACCACACAACAGCACAGAGCACCGAGTTAAACAGCTACCTGCCTGCTGCAAGGACTGGGCGCTGCAGGTTGTCATCTCGCATCGTCCCTCTCCACCCATGAACCAATGGTTCTGCCACCACAGCATAAAAAGCCAAGCTCCTGACTGACATATGTTAAGTGCACTTGGGTATAATGCACGGGAAGACTGAAGATACGCCGTTCTCCTTAGTTATTGCAGCTGCAAGCTATAAAAACAAAGAAATACAGCAGCACACTGAACGTCAACTTTTGCCTTGTCAGCACTGGGAGAGCACGCAGTCCATCCAGGACAGTGACTTCAGGAGCAGGCACCTGTGTTCATTCACTCAAAAGAAAATGATCTCTTACACTAAATTGTTTTTATAAAAGTAACAAATAGATATTACATCAAAACCCATCATATCCATCCATTTAAAAGATCCACCTTTTGTTACTTCTTTGTAATAATTCAATTGTTTTTATTTAAAAAATCCAAATATTTCTCAAAACACCAAACTCCATGTATAACACAGCTAGCACTGAAAGCACTTGAGCTACCATCCCTTCGGTGACCTCAGCCAGTTTATATTAAGCCCCTTCCCCACATCAGCACTTCATTCCTATTTCCCATCACCAAACAAGTCTGGCTTTTCTCTCCCATGCTTACAGGCTCTGACACCTCCGTGCTGCCGGTGCTTTAAGCTGCACACAGAACTTGGCTTTAATAGATTCAGGGGAAAAAAGCAAATATTCTCTCCACATTTACACAATTAATCTCCCTCCCAAACATCCAGGTCACAACTACCCTCTGCATATAGATCAGCTAAAAACTTCCATACTGAGAGTCCCAGCTGAAGACACTTCACTTCAGCTGAGAAATTGATTTTTTTTTTTTTTAACTGTCTAGTAATGTAGAACACTTCACAGAGATTCTGTTTATACAGAGGTAGCCATGAAGTGGTTTATTCTCCCAACCTCCTCTTTTATACACAGAGATAAGCACTAAATAAAACAGAAAAGGAAACTCACCAACTCAAAGTTTGGTCAGACATAATTGACCCATGGGAGACAACTGACTACGCAGGTATCACTGAGTTTTATATTGACGAGGTTGGGAATTTAACCGTGTCTTTCCAAGGTCCCCAGCCAGGTGGAATTCACCTACAAGGGGCAGTGCAGTGTGCAGCTCTTATCACAGAACGTTATTTCCCCCAAGTACTGAGTCTCACAGCTCCAGCAAGCCATAAAGTAAGAATCTGCCCTGCAAAAGGAGGATGGCTTTCCCATCAGTTCTGAAGAGAAAAATACACCAGGAAAGCTTCTTGTCTCAGCCTTGCCTCCCCCTGCCTATCCCCATTGCTGTTCGACAGAACAAATTCAAACCCTCAAGTATCTTCTGCATGCCTTAATTAAGAAACTGGGATAATGAGCTATTTTATTAGAGTTCTTTGTGCTGTCATGCAATGAAGGATTAGCCTCTCCTGACTCATCCTCAAGATAACAGCTAATCCTGATGGCTCCCTAAACTCAACGGGCTGCGCAGATCCCGATTTCTAACCAAACCACTGCACTTCAAGATGACAATAACAGGGGAAAAAAGCAACACATCTATTTGCTGGATTCATGGTTGAAGCTTCTTCAGAGTCTGCACACCACCATCAAAGTCCCCATTTCAGCAACCCTCAGCTTAGGCATTAGATCAAGTCATCCAGCTAACTAGGGCCAGATTAACTGTGTGCTCACAAAAACTAGGTCAGTCCCCAACAGTCTCTGCAGCCTGGAAATGTACAGATGTGTAAGCACAAATTACAGAGATCTCCTCTTTTAAATGATGGCCAGCAGAAAGCTGGCGAGATCCAAACTCAAGTGACTTGTATACACTTTGAGCTATATACAAAGTGGTTCTTGATTTCTCAACAAACAAAAAATCTTTACCAACTGGAGTTCAGAAGTTCAGGAATGACTTAGTGATGTCAAGTCAGTTTTCCCTCTTTGAAATATTTGGTTCTCGAGTATTTAATTATTTTCTGAAATGAAAGAGCTAGGTCAGGACTTCGGTGCAGATCTGAGACCTCTGTCTCCTATTCCAAGCCCTCCTAACCCACACCTTGGTCTCACAAACCCAAACTGCAGCCTTTGCTCTCTCCTTTGACCTCTCTGCCCTCCTCCTCAGCAAACACTGCTACTAAAATTAGACCACAGTGGTCATACCACCCTGCCTCCCCACTGTTGTCACAGACTCCCTGTCACATCAGTCATTTTAGTCTCACACTGAGCTCCAAGCACCGCCTTCCCAATGCTCTCCTCTGGTCTTACCTGTTTGTCCTCTGACAAAATACCATTCCTTGTTAACCTTCGTGAAGCTCAATCTCCATCCATCCATCCCCAGAACGGATGGCCACCTGCTTTCAACTAACTCCGAAGCCAGACAGACATCTCTGAAGTGTCTCAAAGACAAAATTTAGTGCTTAAGAAAAGCTGATTTATAAACACCCACCACAAAACACTGCACATGCCTGTATCCTCCCTCTCACACACGCACACAATTTGTATTGTAGGTTTCTTGAAGGAAGAGATGCAACAGGCTACAGCCACACAACACTAAGCTACGGAGCGATGGCTTCGTAATTCCGATGCGTTTAAAGGAAACATTAGACTCAAAATGAAAACTGAGATGAACAACACGTTGGGATCATTTAAATCACAAATGAGACAGCTTGTCCTCAAAGCTGAAACCCGTTCTCGGTAGCCACGACCACCCATGGGACCACGTGGCAGTGCAGGAGAAACAAAACCAGCACATCTCTGTGAGCCACGCAAGACGAACTGGAACTACTGGCAGGAGGAAACAAGAGAAGGAAGGAGACTTAAATACGTAAACTTTTTCTGAGAAAAACACCCACCAGCGTGCCAGAAGTCCGAAATACCAATATTCACTAGAATTGCAGAATCACTTCCTAGCAAGCTCAGTACAAGCCTTTTGCCCTCTTCAAAAGGAAGGACTGCTCTCTACAACGCTCCATAAACTGCCAAGCTCCCATCTGTGAGCTTCAGAGACTCCACAGCTCCATTCTTTTCGGTTTTTTTTTTCTTCCAGTTTGCTGCATAAAAATCCGCAGCTTTGGCTGCTCCACCCTATAGAGGGCTGAGTTTTACAGCTATTTGCCAAACAGCAGTAACAGTCTCGGTTTTGTTTTTACAGTGATGATAATCCTTGCCACAAAGAGCTTTACATTTTTAAGAGGCATGTCTCATCTCTGACTCACTCGACCTGTCTCAAGCAGGGCAACAGCTACGAGCCTGGTGGTCACAGTGGCCTTAAAATCCATCACGGGCTGCAAACTGCTCCTGAGGCAGCAGCCTGGGGGTGTGAGATGGAGCTCCCCAGAGGCCAGGGAGCTTCAGTTCTCCTCGAGCTTGCACATAGTGCTGCTGCCTCTCTTCTGGGGTGAGATGGAACAGGAAGTCCAAAGAATCGCGGTGTCAATTCTTTTACTGGATTTGCTGAAAAGCTCCTGATGGCAGGAAGAGCATGAACAAATCTTCACAAGTCTTGAAACGGGCAGTAACTGGTGCCACTAATGAAGTGGTCTAAGAGGCACCACAGAGAGCAGCAAAGTGACAGAAACACAGGAAGAGGGGAAAAAAAGGGTTTTGAGACAGACTGCTGCGAGCAGAAAAAAAACACAGCGCCAAGGCCTGGAGATGCATTTGGGCACAGCACCAAAGCCAGCGCCAGGGATGATGAGCAGCACAGTAAAGACATTGTGGGATCCTAAAATCAGAGAAAGGAGCAGTGACAGTCATGGAGATGAGTAAAATGACTCTGGGCATAGAGCCCACTGCAAGAATAGCACAGAAAAAAGAAAAACACCCGCACTGAGGTCCGGCAGCGCTCTCCACGTCCGAGGCACTGCAAATGAAACCCAAGAGCTGGGGGTGACTGCAAAGACCTGAGCTCCTCGTTTGTGCTGCCACTTGAGACTCTCCAGAATAGGAAGTGTGGGAAGCGAAGGAGAAGTTTGAGGTTTGGGTCTTCTGAAGCCAAAGCTGTTTGTTTGCTGAGCCTCACGCTCTTGCTGCTTCCCTTTTGGCAGGGATCATGAAGAATGTGGTGGCTGTGCCCCTGCAGACCAGGCACAGATAAACTTTTTGCTCCATCAGAAGCTCACTGAAATACAATGCTTCACAATTCCCTTACAGGCGCCTGTTACTTGATGTTCACGAACATACAAGACATGGAAAATGTCACTTTTACACCAAGCTTTCCTAACACAGCTGTTACTTCACACAGCTATTGCTTTATCTTATATAAAATATCAGGCACGTTTAATCTAGTTGACTGGGCAATGAGAGGACCAGGTCAAAAAAAAGGAAAAAATTACAGGTCTTTAAATTGAAAAGCCTCAAATAAATGTGAGTGGACCTACCCCTTGCAGAAGCAGGATGCTTCCATCACCAAAACTCTTCCCTCTCTCCGAAACAGCTGAACCTTAACATCTCACACTCATGGGTCACTTCTGAACATCTTACAGTTTATACACTTCACACAAATCAATTTTAAGTAATTCATGGCACTTGGGAGAATCCAGCACTACAGATAACTTAACAGAAGCTGATAAAACAAAACTGATTTTGAGAAGAGCCCAATCTGACTCCATCAGATACCATTCCCAGTGCAGCTGTGTGCTATCATTAGCCATTTCGAGCCCAAATTTGACCATATTGAATTCAGGACGTCTTTGCCAATTTCAGTAGGACCAAAATGCTGACCTTCAGGAAGTTATCACATGCCACATGGTACAGGCATTCACACCAGAAGGTATTTCAACTCAGAAAGTCTAGAGTAAAAATGTTATGCTGCTAAAAACTGTGGAAAAAGTTACTGACTCTTTACAAAAGGCTAACCACGATGCTGGCAATACACAAACTAGTTCCAGGCCTGTAAGCAGAGAATGTGGAGATCTACTGTTAGTCCAGAAAGTCTTTATGCACAGAAGATACAAATGAATTACTGCAGCTGGAAACCTCCTTCCCCTTCCTCAGAGGCTTTCCCGTCACTGAACTGTGAACTGAAAGGAAGCAACAGCCTTTGGGGGCAGAAATTCAGTGTCACAAGTTTAACCCAAGTCTTTGCCAGTGAAAGAGCAGGTCAGCAGCAGCATCTGTCGTCATCTGTGACCACAGCTCCCCTTGTCACGCGGGCAGGAGAATCCCGCTCTTTACCACATCTCATAAAAGAACAAAGTGACAGTTGCACATGACTCATAAATGTTTGTGTAAAAAGACAAACTGTTCACCCTCTCTTCTGCTCTCAACTTCTCCCTCATTTCTAAGAGAGGCTCACCAGCATTTTCCCTGGTACAAGAGGAGAAACTGCAGCTCAAGCCCAGCAGGTGTTTTCAATCAGACAGTCTGTAAACACCCAGGACTCACTTCAAAGGGCCCAGAACACCCAGGCAGGGGAAGCTCCTGTCGCCCCTGAGCAGTCACGAGCCCCCAGCATCCAGCAGGAACAGCAGCAGGAAACTCTGCCACAAGCAGGCTGGGGACTCTCTCTTCGCCCTCCCACCCCCAAAATGCCAAATCCACAGCCACATCAGTGTGGACAGACCCTGAGTTTCAGTGTAAGAGCAGTGGCTTGTTGCTGCTGACGTCAAGGAGCTGCTGAGCGGGCGTCTGCAGGATGGGGCTGCCAGTAAGTCCCCTGCACAGCAGCAGACTGGGGCTGCAGGCAGCTCAGCACGCAGGGTGACAGTGCCAGCCACCATGAGACATCTCTGCCATGGCTGTAGTCTGGGAAAAAGCTGTCACTGTCAGGGCAAACATCTGTCAGCCTTGCGCAAGTCACGCAGTAATTGTATCATCTATTTTCCACACTGACACCATAACATACCCAGCTAAAGAAGATAAAAGAGGCTTGGACAGTCAAGACTGCAAGGACCCGGGGCCATTTTGATTTAAGCTTATTCCCTTTCTGTCTAAATAAAAATTATGAATGATGAATGTTCCTCCCCTCACTCCAAGGTGCCTCATGTCAGGCTCCATTTCCCTCCTTACTGTTGCACTTCTGTGTTTGCGTAGGTCTCTCCCAGGGTGACATTTGTAGGAAACAAAGAGCGTAGAAACTACTGCTGGATGATCAAGCAGCAAAGGGCGGTGAGCTCTGGAGGAACTGCGGCACAGCCATACAACAGCCATCCCTTGCTGCCAGCCTCTCCCACCCTCTCCTCCACTGCCCCCAAAACACACACCTCATCCTCCGCGCTCCCTCATCCTTACCTCGTAGGACCATACACACTGCACTCCTGCGAACCTCCGTACGCATCTTCCCACCTCCACGTCCTCGTGGGTGGTGTACATCTCTCGCAGGCACTCGCCAATGTGGGGCACCATTCTCCGCAGGACTTCCCGGCTCATGATGACTCCTGGTCCCCCCATGCAGAAGTTCTCGCCTGGTTCCAATGCCAGCTTCCCCATCTCCTCCGTGGTGCCAAGGCCAGTCTGCCCAAGGAAGAGGGGCTCGCTGCTGTTCAAACTCCTGAGGAAGTTCTCCAGTTTGTCCCCTTTGATGTAAACGTCGTCATCAGCTCTCATAAACCATTCGTATTTGTCCAAGTAGTGGTCATGCATGTATTTCAGCATCATGAAAGATTTCTTCTGGGGTGGGTAAGAGTCATCTACACCTGGAAGCGGCACGATGGGGATGGGAATAGAGGTGTCCGAACCCTCGCTGGAGAAGAATTCAACCTTGCCAGGAATGGTTTTGGACCACGTTCTAGATTGAAAAAGACAATAAGGACTAATTAAGTATACAAAGCAAGGCAGGCAAAGAGTGCTACCAGAGACTGCTCAAAGGAACTGCACCTCATCTGCTTTACAAATTTTCTTTTTAAACACCTTGGAGGGTTATTTTCTTCCATGCAAACGAGGACATTCACATGGCACACGGAGCAACTGGTATAACATACAAGAAATTATGACAAGACCTGAACATAATTTTTGCAGCTGTATCTGATATAAAAATAATTCAATAGCAGCAGTTTACTAGAGGCAGCCAGGCTTCCTTAAGCACACTCAGTACTGGTCACAAGATACAGAGCAAAACCAAAGGCAGCCAAGATGGGCAAACAATTCACAGACAACTGGATTTAATGCCTCCAAAGCTTCCCTGCAAGTTACTCAGCATCATATCCACCTGTCAGTCCCCCTAAGCCCTCCAAAAGCTCAAATGTGCATTCAGAAGTACTGACTACCAAAGAGTAGAGATGCAAATTTCACATGAACTTGTGAGGAATCAGCATCCTGCAGAAAACCAACCAAACAGCAACCTCCCCAGACACTAGGTGGAGAAGCACACTCCAGACCAGACTTTAGTAGAGAGGAACATCACAGAAGAGGAGCCTTTTCTGTGCAAAGCAGCACAGCAACGACATCTGCTCCACACCTTCCGTGCTCCTCTCTGCAAAATCCAACCCATCTGCGTGGGCAAACTGGGTCACTGGTATTGCAGGAAGAGATGCAGAATGATTCCTCAAGGCAGACCGCAGAACACTTAACCTCCTCCAGGCAGGATTTTCAGTCATGTAACTGGTACAGCTTTGCCCTAAAAATTATTAATTTTAAGCTTTTAGTACCATTTTCTCAAATTCTAGCTGGGAAAATGCAGAATTCACGTATCCTTCACAGAAACTCACAGAAAAACTATTTTAATTGGTAAACCAACAGGTTTTGCCCCTTTTTGTATGGAAAGAGAACATTTTCTAATTATGTTTGGCAACTATGCTCAGAATACAAGCTATATTCAAAGCTGAATGTGAAAACACTCTCAAGGTAAAGGACACACTATTTCCTCAATGCATCACTGTCACTTTTACCGGATGCCTCTCAACACAGGCTTCTTGCCAAAGGCAGAGCAGATTTTGGGCAGTACAGACCATCTGAAATTTGAAATCTCCAGAATTAGCTACCAAAGTCTGAAATGTAAAAATATTTCAGAATTATCCCTTCAGTTCCACAGGGAAAGGCAATGATATTTTATTAGTACTAAACAAACAACTTTGGCACTTTAACAGCCACACACTAAGTCAGCTTCGTGTAATGAATATCACACAATTACTTTAAAAGCTTTGTCTTCTGGATTTCTTACTGCCATGGGTAGTGTTTCACAGGAAAAGTTTAGATCCCAGCTTCCCAGAAGAGCACAGAAACATGGAGTGGAAACACTCCTGGTGACTTCACAGCAGAGGTGACGAGGCCTTTAATCATCAGAGATGCAATTAACGCTCGGTACTGCTGGTTATAAAGTCTTGTCCTGTTAAAGCACTGAGAACTTCCTTCCTATTTTAAAATGAGACATGCTCTTATCTTGAACTTTCACTAACTATTAATGACATTCCGCTGTTTATTTTCTGACACCCACACTCCACATACAGATCAACTGGTCTTGACTGAAAAAAATACACAGTAAATTGCTCTTCCTCTATCAATTCACAATCTAAGTTTAAAAAGTCTTCTTCATTAATGGTACTTGATGCATTCAAATTTTAATCTCAGAAAGAAAAAGCAGAAGAAGCTACTGAGAAACGTAGCTCATCTCATCCACTGTGACCAGTTCCCACTGCAGCTTCGGGTGGACCCAGGACACTTCCCAGACGGTCATCAGGTGAAGTTGTAAGCTAAAGCCTTCTGGAAATTTCTGCGTATTGATTTTTTTATTCAAAAGCAAGCAAAGAATTATCAGACTTGCTCTCAATATCCTGAAACATTTGCCTTTGTAATCACAAACTATGGACAATGCAGGATGTCTTCTATCACTCCAAGCTTTAGCTCCTCTTTGGACTCCTCAGGAGCAGCCCTCAACACTTTTTCTTTTTACACCACCACCTCTTCTGTTGGTTCACAGTTTAAATTTACTCCCTGCTCTCCAAACAGGTTCCTTCCCCTCAGGACCCCCCTAAGTATTGTCAAGGGAAGAGTTCCCGTTCAGTGAAGATGGAATAAAATGCATATACATTCTCAAACCCTGGCAGGTTTGATTTCCAGCCCTCATATGGCATTAAACCCCTCGGCTCAAAGCCAGTCTGGCCCCATCGTTTCTTGGATATGGGCCATATTTAAGTTTCATATTAAAACAGGAGCAAATCAGAGAAATATCCCTGCATACATGGGACGTGCATGTTACTCCAGCCTCAGGATCTCACACCAGGCATGCCCCAGCTCAGCTTGACTAAGTCTTTGTTCATTTCCTGCGACAACGCAATTCCTAGGATGAGACGACTCGCCATGTAATTTGTGACTGTGGCTTTGACCGTTTGTTCAAACTCAGACAGACGAAATATCTTCCCACATCGAAAAATTCCCTGAGCATCTGTATCAACGCAAGCGCTGCTCGGCAGAGGCTGAAACAATGGGAGTCACCATGTGCTGCTCCTCACGGCTAAGCCACAGCTCGCTGCTCCACGCAGCCTCCTTTTGGGGAGAGAATACAGAAAGAACAGTTTGCTCAGGAAACGTGTTGTTGCACGCAGCCAAAGAAGCCAAACCACAGACTGTACGATGAACTACAAGCACATCTTTCTGACCCTAGCTATCAGCAGAACCAAGGACTGATAAATGCAGGGATGATTCTCATCGAAGTGCTTTTAATTTTTTAATCTGACACAGCAAAGAATCAGACCTGGCTCAATCACAAGTGGTTCTGCAGATCCGTGTGTTTCTTGCCAGTCCTCCCATCTCGAGTCCAGTTTACCGCACCTGCTCCCAGGTTAGGGGCAGCAACCTGACCCCTTCAGCTCCTTAGACACAGAACTCTCATCTCAACGCCTCCCTACTTCTGTGGCCCCACCAGCACCCACCCCCACCAGCTGATGTTGCCTTCCTGTGCAAGGTTTCTCTAACAGAAGACTTGTAGATTTTACCTGCAAATGAATATTTTTGATAATAAGAGACAAAGGAAAATATTTTTAGCAAGACCTGACACCTTCCTTCCCCCCGATGAGGGCTCCTCATCACCCTCAGCTATTTAAAGGAAATGTGGTCGCAACATTTCTGCCACCAGAGTCCCGTATCTACGCCTGCAGAGACCACCTCCCCTGCGGCGATTGCTGGCGGCCTCAGCCAGCTTAAGGCCACCCCAGCTCTGTCCAGAGGGAAATATCAGGTTCTGAATACAACCGATACACGTACTGAACCGGTCATTTAAAAACCCAGCAACTGAACTCCTCTGACAGATCCCAACCTTATCTGCTCCGTGTAATCTGAATCCGCTCGGTTAAACAGGAGGATGTGCATGAATCAGGACAGCGAGGCTCTCCGTTACCTTCCCCTGGAGCAGCGCTGGAAACATGTACAACGGTGTGCGACCTGGTTTCTCTCAGTGCACAGGGCACCTAACTCCAACAAACTAGTGCTGACAAGGGAATCAAAGTGCAATTTAAACAAACATATACATAGAAAAATGAGATAACGCTTCCTTAGAAGAAATCTTTTAGTTAGGACTGCTCCAGTGTTGGCAGCTACCAAGTCATTTTACCATCCCTTAACTGGTTTTGCACACGGGATGTGCACCCTGATCTGGGCGAGTCACCAGCAAACTGGGTGCAAAGGTTTTGTCAGAGCTGGTACAGGTATCCATGCAATACAGAAAACTGTGTGCACAAAGACAGTGCTAAGAAAAGACCCTGATTTGATAAAAAGTGAGCACTACTGTAGTTACCAAATGTTGCCATGAGAAATTTCTTCATTTAAAAAGAAATTTTAAAAGCATAGCTTGGAGCAGGAGGAGCACAGGTCTGGAATGTTTTATCTTCAGTCTCCAGTGTTTATAATTTATTTGTGTTACCTTGCTTTGTGATCAGCTCTGCAGGCCCAGCAGAAGCACAGACAGCAGCGTTACACAGACAGTGCTCCCTTTGTAGAGACCCAAACTGGAGACGATTACAAAAAATGTATTTGTTTTTTGTCTGCAGTTTGTGAACTTCCCTTAGAGGAGATGAGAGAAACCATTTAAAGTTTTAAGAAACAGTCATCCTGTATAACTACACTGACAAAAATCATCATTTGTGAAGAAGCCAGCAAGATAACAGACCTAAAAAGACTGATTTCTTGAATACATGGTTCACTAAATCTCATGCTGAATTAGAGCTAGTTTTGCGTAAGCGTTCTTCAAGGTCCTGTCTTTCCAGCAACACTTGCTACAGGGGAAGCGATGAACCACAGCTTACCCAGGAGAACCAAACACAAAAACCAGCACACTGCTCTTTCACGTGGTGCTGCAGATGACCATCACAAGAGCTCAGAAAAACAAGCTGGTTTTTAAATTTTCCAGACAGGTTTAGCTTGTCAGTTAAGACCTGCATTACAGAACTCAGATTTTGAGGGAGAGTTCCTATCAAAGTTTTGCAGGACAGCTTGCTATCTAGCTTTAACAGAGAACTCAAGCAGCTGCCACAGTTCCTTAAAATCCTTGGAATTAAACTCCTCCAATTTAAAGTGATGCCAATTTCTGCCCATGGATATCCATCCACCTTCTTTGTGGAAACTGGGACAAACTGATCCATCATCCACAGGCACACAGACACTCAGTGAGTCAGACTGAGATCAAGGCACAAGTGTCCCAGGGGTTTGGGCCACATGGTGATTTTGGGGTATGTAGGTGACTTGTTCCATAAACATTCTTGCAAATTTTAGGTAACTACTCACTGCTTGGAAAGCCCAAGTACTCATATTTCTGCTAGAGGATACAAGATGTGGACACACTGAGTTCTCATTACTGCAATACTGCGGTACGATGGACACATTAAGCAAAATGTGTATCGCGCAGTCACGATGCTCAAAGTCACTTCATGTGACCAGAAAGGCCCAAAACCGAATACCACCCAACAGCCTCGCCCTAGGCTCTGAATCTAAAAGAAGCACAAAAATGTGTTTTGCATTAAACTTCTGCAGTAGCTAGTGTGGGCTCAGACAGATAATACAAGCTCCTATAGACCCCAAATCCTTCTGGCTGCCATGCATTTAAGCTTTTCCAAGCACTCAGGTATTTAGATTCCAGTGCAGTCTGTTTCCTATAAGCCACCACGAACAGCATGGCTGCACGTTTTAAATGGAGCCTCCCAAAGGGCATCCTTCTGCTGCAGGAGCAGGACAGCTTAGCAGGAGCCCTGGCATTGCTCATGGTCTTTGTGCATGGGGCCTCGTGGCACTTCAAGGTGCCGTGGGGACTGTCCCAAACTGAGAAGCACTGCGGCTGTGTTCCTGCAGATGTACTGCCAAAGGCCAGCCGCTGACATCTCGCCATTAACTGCATTCACACTTGTCTCCTGCCACCTTTCCCAGGAAATCTAGTTGCTACGCAAAGAAAAAAAAAAAAAAGGGTTAACTGCCTGACATTTCTGTTCCCGAGACAGCAGACTTAAATCTTCTGGGAGACTTCTTATTCCCATCTTCTTCCTGCAGCTCTTTTAGGACAACTCCCCTCAACTGCAAAAGCATTAGCACATATTGTTGCACTTTCCCTGAACCCCAGCCATACATTAACTCCTTCCTGCATGGCTCTCTTCCTGACTATTTCTCGTCCTTTGATGTGACACCGCAGTTTCTGCTGCTGCACTTCACCGGCCTCCTGGAAGGGAAGCTCTGCTAACCTGGCTGTCAGATGCAATAACTGCTGAAGCTACAAATCTGCCTTCCAAAAACCTGTAGATCTAAAGCTTATTCTCTGCCTCACAGACTACAAAAGCATGACTGTTTCAAAGAGCCAGCGTCTCCTGAAAATCCAGCAGGCCTGTTTTGCCTTACAGTGGTCATTTTGCTCATGATTAATGTTCAGGAAGTGGATTGCTTCCCCTCTTGTTAGACCCTATCTGGATGCACAGCAGCAAGGATCAGCAAATGCTTTCCGCTCTGGTCCCTTTTAGCTGCGTCTGTAAATGGCCTTTGAGCCCCGGCAATTTGGAGGTATTCAGCCTCTGAATCCCTAATTCCTTTCAGAGCTCTGGCTAGCGTGGTATCAAGGCTCTGCACACGCTGCCACCCCGGGAATGCCTTGCTAGCAGCTTCCCATTTCGCTGGCTGTGCCAGCGATTCAGCTCACCAGGATGCTTTGTCAATGTAGTAATCCCAGCAATTGTCTGCTTGAGTACTTCATGGCAATCAAAAGCCATTTAAGATTTCAGGTTTGTCTTCCTCTCTTCCCCTCCCTACCTTCCCCCAAAGATGTCTTCCTGTCACCAGGACATTAGCTCAACTCTTTTATCAAAAGAAGAGAGAAAAATGCATTTAGCCCTACCGCAATGTTAAGAGGTCTCTTTATTCGTCCCTTCCAAGAGCCAACATCATCTGTAGAGGTTAAATGAAAATAGCAGTGCAGTAAAAAGCCATACTCAGATCTCCTTCCAAGGGCTGAAGGAGCCTGACTCCATTAGCTGGATTTGTTAAGTTGCATCTTTAGCCATTTTTTGGTGTGAGCAGATGTTGCAGATGTGATTCTGTAACGCCAGCTCTCCCCCAGCATGCGACTGTTCAGCGAGCACAGCCAAAGCCAGGGACAAGAATCCTTCCCCCACCAGCAAAGTGGAAATGCTCCACAACTAACACCCATCTTTAGATAACATTGTGATAAATTTCCCTTTCTTGAATTCTTGATGCAAAATCTGAGGGATGCTAGACAAACTATTCTGCCATAAAACCTGTTACATATGTCCCAACACGACTGCAGCCTTTCTGTATGTAAATGTAAATTACATGGCTCATGAGATTTGCAATCCAAAATGCTCCATCCCACGCAGTGAAGAAGAATACATAACCCTGAAGAAACAGATTCTTTCACCCATTTCAAAGCATCAATCATGCACCCTCTGTAACTTAATTACAGGTCTACTGCTGAAAGAACTGAGTTTCCACTAAAACCGCCGTTGGTGGACAATATGCTTCAGATTGCCCAAATTAAGCAATTTTACTGCGTTTGATGCTGATATAAAGAGAGCTACCCTTTCCCAAAATCAGAGCCGGGCAGGGGGAGGAGGAGGAGACATCATACACGGTTTTGCCATCCTGCTCTTACTGGCCAACAGGGCCAAGCACCTTTCAACAGGGGCAGGCAGGAGATGGAGAAGGGTTTGCTCTAGTACAAGACTGAAGTGGGTGTTTTATTAGAGAAAGATCTGCCCCAGAGCTCCTGGTTGCTCCTCTGCCAGCGCTGGCTGTGCAGTGCTCAGTCGGAGACGGGGTATACCTGAGCTGACATTTTAGCTCTTAACTCTTTCAGATTTCCCAAGCAGGCTTCCCGCGCAGCCTCCCAGCACTGCCTGCTGGCGCGAACGCTGGAGCAAGCAGCATATTTCAGCAGAGTGGAGAGTTTCTCCAAAGCCACAGACACGTCTCTCACAGATGAGATTATTCGGATGCTGCCAAGGCTTTGGACAGAAGTCCCATTAGCACGTGGCACTCACGGTCATACTACGGCTGGAGATCACGGGCTGTGGCGAGCAGCACACAGTGCAAAGCAGAAGATTCTCCCAGCTCCAAAAATAAGTGTACCCAGGTAATAAACACACAGCTCAGAGAGCCCGGGGCCTGCGCTAGCTTCACCAGCCTGAAGCTCGGAGCGTTTCACCAAAGCTGACTTTCCCCATTCGAGCGGTTTCGCTACCTGGTCCTGCCTTAGCGACCGCTGTGGCGAGCTGAGCCTGATTTTACTCTTTGTTCCCAGATGCGTTTTCTGGGTCTCATTCCTAAGCACATGCTCTCAGCTTGGCACAGTGGGTTCTTTTTTT
>NW_010138310.1:74558-74842 GCF_000699245.1 Pterocles gutturalis
TCACCGTCCTGACCCAGCCATGCCCAAGGCAGTGGCACGGGGGGGAAGCACTTTGACGACCCCACACCCTCCCGCTGACCAGCAGTAGGTGCCCCCTCGCTACCGTGGGGCTGCCTGACCCTCGGGCAAGACCCCCGGGTCTGCCTGCCAGGTCCTGGCTCAACCAGACCGTCTGAGAGCATCAACCCGACTCACCTCGACCTGTCCAGGCGGCAGATGAGAGCTCGGGGCACCGCTCTCCCCTCACCCCACACCCCGGCCCGGCCACCCAGCGAGGGCCCGAG
>NW_010138311.1:0-44767 GCF_000699245.1 Pterocles gutturalis
CGCCATGTTTGTCGGCCCGGGGTACGTCCCGCTGGGGTGGACGCCGGTAAGCGCTGGCTTTCGATCGCCTCATCCCCAGGGGGGGCTCGGCGGGGAGGGGGCTGCGCTGGGGCCCGGGCCGGGCTCTGGAAGGAGCGGGTGCGGGGAGCAGACGGCCGGGGTCTTGTATCTTTTGATGGCGGCGTTTCCCCTGCTCCGTGCGGAATGCAGCGGGCCCCTCGGGCCACTCCTTTCTCCTTATCTTGTTTGGACATCTTCACGTTCTGCCTCTCTGCCATGTCCCCGCTGGTTCCAGCGCTCCCCGGCTCGCTCCGTCGCTCCCTCGGTGTGCCCGTTCCGGCGCGGGGCTGGGCGGCAGCGCCTCTGCCTTGGCAGGATGTGTTGTTCTGTTTGTTGGTGCTTCTCACGGCAGAACAGGAAACGAGTGCTGTTAGCCGAGAATGGGAACCTCGAGGTTACCAGCACGCTCATGCAGACGCTGTTGTATGGAAGGTTTTGCTGCTAGTAGTAAGGATTAAAAGAACTTCATTTAGCTAATTTATTTTTTGTGTGTAAGAGCCAGAAAATTGCGTGTTTATCTTATGTTCAATGCAGTATTATAAGTCAAGGTAGAAATTTGCTTTTCCTTTTCTTCAGTAATCGGTTGGAAGAGTAGTACTCAAGGACCAGAATGATACAGGTTCAGGACAGCTGGCCCGAGTTTACATTCCAGTGGCATGATACAAAGATTAGTAGCAATCACATTTCTCCTTGTGGAATGTTTCTCAGGACAGAGTCTAGTGAGAAAAGGATTCTGATGTAGTCCTAGCAGAACAACTATGTATTCCACTTTGTGAACAGAAGATTTTGGCCAGCATTACTGCTTGCTATCTACAGTCTCTCTGTCTCCCATCTTGCTGTAGTTGGCATGCATGTGTGTGTGTAAGAGAGAGAGGGTGGTAAACAAGAGCTAGTTGAACATTAATGTTTACCAGTACTGTATCTTAGTAGTAAGCTTAAACTGGCTCATGATGTAAAATGGAGAGAGGTACATAAGCTTTTTTTTTTTTCTATTATTATTATAAACGTCTCCTGTTGTTTTTTACTCTCAGAGCTTCACAATGAAATTCTCCTTGTACAGCCACTCTTCCTAATGGAAGAACTGTTTTCTTTTAGCAGCCAGCAGTTTCAACAGTGGGAGATGGCTGTGTTGATAGCCAAGAGGTTATTTCATTTTGTTTTTTCCTCTCCTCACCACCTACCATTAAGTAGGGTTGGGTTATGAAACATACCCTGTCAGAAGAAAGCAAAGATGCTTAGGTTAGGAAAGTGCTAAGGTATGTATTGTCAGTAGAATTAAGTATATGTCTAACAGGTCTTTTCTTCTGTTTAAAGGAAAAATCTCAGGATTGCATGTATCTCCAATACTGTAAAGTGTGTCAGTCTTATAAGGCACCACGTTCACACCACTGTCGAAAGTGTAACAGGTACTGTCTTCCTTTAAAATTGTTTTAAGTTTGTATTAAAGCAGCTTCTAATCTGATGATGAGCTATTAATATAATTTGTTCATCTGAGACTTGTGCATTTTTAAAAGACTTCCATATGAACACTATACCTGTTTCAAGTATTTCCACTTTCTAGTTGAATGGTTTCTGTATGGTTTTACTGTATTTTGGTTTAATAAATAGATCTGTCTTTACATTTTCTTTCTGGTTTGAAATTAGTCTCTCTCAAGAATTTCTTAACAGATTTAACAAAACATTGCAGTACTGTTTCAGGAAAGTGAGCCTGTGTAAATACCTAAAAATCTTTCAGTACTTTGTAAGTTCTAAGTCCGAACATTCAGCTGCTCAGGGAGTAGAAAAACCTATTCTGTTGTGTTCCCAAATGGGAGTTAGGTGTTGATTTGAGTGGAAATTTTGGACTGTTCTTTACTCTTCGCTAAAGGTGATTTTTTTTTGATGGTAGTCTACGTGTTAAGTGAACCAGTAAGCCTTTTGGATCAACTCTAAAAAGTTTGTGCTTTGTTATGTGTTAGTCTTCCAATAGACTTATTCTGAGGTAAAGGTTGCTTTTATTATAAAGAGCTACACTGGAATTTACTGCAGCTTGAAAAAAGCAAGCCTGTCTGCAGTCCAGGCTGTCACTGCATTTATCTTGGGTTTACTGGGCAGGTCCTCCTCTGACAGACTACTAGAGAACATGGTAAAATGCATATGCATTCACTGGTTATTTCTGTAAACACAAGATGCAAAGTAGTGTGCTTTTAGGGAGTAGAGACTGAAACTGTAGAGCAACGCTGCAATTTGGCTGCGCCATCCTGAGATTTAAAATTAGACTGCTTTCCTTGAGTGACAATCTTTACATCGAAGACTTAGTAGAAAATGGCAGCAGATCCCGATGGTTGTCGTTGCAGATGCAAGTTCTTTAAATGATTTCGCTTTTGTGAAATAAAACAGAAGAAACTGCAGCACATTCTCCAAATCATTTTGCTGATATGCTTTAAGAATTTTCTGTCCCTCAACTCTGGCCAGGGTAACTCATTTGGCGTGTATTCCTAGCCTGTTGCAATGAAGTAGGTAACTTCTGCCAAAAGTCTTCTATGCTACAGCAAGTTTCAGTGCATGAATGGAGTCACTTCTTGTGGCACGCCTGAACAGGATGAGGTTTCTAACTAAGACCTAGGAACTTCTTCAGAAACATTTGTGCTGATAATTGTGATTGCATGTTCAAGAACCTGAACAGTGGCAGCTGAGCATATGCTAATAAAGAATAATTAATTCTTTAAAAGGGAGTAAATGAGCTTCCTATTGGGAATGGAGTAGCTTATCTTTTATAAGGAGGTCAGTAGTTCCAAAACAGTTAACTTTTATTTTCACGGGAGATGGATATTTATGTAATTCAGTCCTTTGTTTATCACTTAGGTTTGTTGCAGATGAATGGCAACATTGTTAATTAGTGACTTTTACACCTGTTAAGTTAAATCACTGCAATTTGGGATGTGGACAAATCTTTTATCAGGTGTTTTTTTGCACCTGTAGGCTAAGCCAAAATAACCAGCTTTATGTTGAGTACAGGAGTGTCTCTAGGGTATTTATGCTTGTTAAATAGATTTTGAAAGGGTCTTAGAGTGGTTTAAGGTCAATACATAGCAATTAGTGAAGCTTTCTGAAAAGAAAAGGCATTAACACACCTCTCTGTGTATCTCTATATGTTCTTTCTGCAAGTAGTTCACAGCGGATTTGTCATTTACTTTGTTTTCTGTTGTCCTTATTTTTAAAAATCGGCCATAATATTAGTGCTTAATTACTGTGTTGATCTTACATTTCCCATTCTAGGCCTCTGTCTGCTGGTTCTGGAATGTGGTGTTTACTAGCAACAAGCAAGTTTGAGTAAAGAGGAGGAGGGAGGGTAGGACCTGGGAGCACTTTTTGTTTTGCTTTCTTTCACTTTACAACATGAGATATCATTCTCATTCTAGTAGAAAGTTAGTTGTCCTTTTCTTTGAGCTTTTTGGAAAAACATCATAAATGTCCTTTATATTAATCAATACTTATTTTCCACAGATGTGTCATGAAGATGGATCACCATTGTCCTTGGATCAACAACTGTTGTGGATACCAGAATCATGCATCTTTCACTCTGTTTCTCCTCTTAGCTCCACTGGGATGCATTCACGCTTCTTTCATATTTGTTATGACTATGTACACTCAGCTTTACAACAGAGTAAGAAAGCATAGTTAAATACTTAAAATATTAGTTAAGTCAAACGGGTAATTTATTTCTGGAAGTGTGAGGTGATGTGGTTTCCTGAGAAGCAGCATGTGGAATTCCTTGTTATTTCAACATACACTCTCAGTTCTGCTCTCTACCTGTGAGACGTACATTCATTAATCGCAGGAGGATTCAGAGAAAGTGTGGGGTTTTTTTTCCTTTCCCTTTTTTTTTCTTTTCCTGTTGTTTGTCATAATCACTGGGAGTTTCCTAGAGCTTTGCATTGACTGAAGACAGTTTCTGAGCAGTACCTTATATGTAGAGAGACAGGCTGTGTTTTGGCTGGCACAGAAACTAGCTGCTATTTATTTTCTTTTTCTTGCCATTTTTTTAGACATGTAACCCTTTCTTCAAGGGGAAAAATTACATTATTTTTGGAACCAAAAATAAATTATGTTGAATTTGTTTTTAAATGGGAAAATGTAATTGCTGCAACAATGAGCACAGCTTGTTCTGGAATACATCCCTTATCTCAGATCCATGGTTGAGACTATGAGCTTTGATTTCAGCTTTTGTGGTTGCAATTAAAAGCTTGAAAACATCAACTGAGTGTAATAGATGAAAGCTGTGTGTTGTATTTACAGAGCAGTAATGTTGAGAACTGCTATCTGCTAAAGCTTTCAGTGAAAGACCTGTAGCATTTCCATTGAAAATGGATACTGTACTATGCAGACATTTTCTGTCTGAAACTGGTTGAATGTGTTTTTGTTTGTGTGCCAGCGTGCAGATTTTTTTTTGAGATCTTAGGCCTAACTTGTGGAGCTTGCAAGATGGGACTTTTGGTTTAGCTTTGCATCTAGAGAAGGCCTGCATCTAATAAATAATAGTTCTGAAAAGTCTTTTGAACACATTTTACTTTTAATTATTCCACTCGTATTATAAACCTGTCAGAAGTTGGACATCTATGTTCAGAGACAGATTTCTTATTGGTAATTTGTTTTGTTTCAGCAGTCGGAATGTTCTAGAGCTGAATTATATTTTCCCTTTGCAGATATCTTTTGGATGGAGTTCTGTAAAGATTGACATGAGTCCAGCCAAGAGAGACCCTCGACCCATTATTCCCTTTGGGCTGTCTGCATTTGCTGCATCTTTATTTGCCTTAGGACTGGCATTAGGAACAACTATTGCTGTTGGTATGCTCTTTATTATCCAGGTAAGTTTATGGCTTCAGTTACAAAGAAGTTGAAAGCTGTAAGTTTTGCATCATTGTGGAGCTGAAACAGAATTCAGAACAGAGACAGGAACAATTGTTTAGAAATTATGTTGCTGTGTAGCTTTTCCAGGGTTTTATGTTGCTTTCTCTCAATTCCTCTGTTTTAACTACTCCTCATGAGAGAACTTGGAAGTAAAAATCTGATGAACTGAGAAAACATGAGATGGACTTTATAAACTCTCTGGAAATGGCAAAATACTTGATATTTCAAGAGTACATGCCCCTGTCCCTGAAAAAAGGAACAAACATGCCTGATACATTACTTCAAATGTTTGAGATCTTTGGAAGGAAACAAAAATACTAATTTTAAGCATAAACTGAAGTACTGTGTTATACTGTATAATCCTAAAGGATAGTATTAGCATGTATCTATGCTGAATCTTAATTTTGATGTTTTATATGTTTCAGTTAAGCCCATAATATTTGCTTTGTTGTTTAAAGAAAATTAATTTGTTAAATGAAGTTTTCTTTGCCTAGCTGATGTATTTCTGCAGAAAATCAATGCTGATTTCACCTAACGCTTTATTTTTAGATGAAAGTAATTTTGACAAATAAAACTTCAATCGAGTCCTGGATTGAAGAAAAGGTGAGCTTTTATTACAGTATCATTGTACTGTATTCTTATAAAGTTTATTCTCTATAGTTATCATTATTGTTTCACCTGTCTGGCTTTAAACCAAAGGTGTCTTTTCAGTTCACCACTGACTTAACACCTACAATCAGCTTTTCCCTTACTGCTTCTGAAATTCACTGAAATAGATGAGAAATCCTTTGACTACATATATTTTTCTTTTTTGTGAATGGGTGTGACCGTAGAAACATATTTGCTTTTAAGAGACTTTGCTTGTCTGCTTGGAATATGTGGTTGTTTTCGTCTGAAACTCAAGTTGACTTTGCTTCTCATTATGCCTGCTTGCATTTTTCTCTAACTCCCCTACCCATTTTAGGTGGAATCTTTTGGCTCATGATTCTCCTAATTTCCTATTTCCCTGATTAACCTTGAGAGGATTTTCCTTGATTTTTTAAGAAGTGCTGGAAAATTATATACCTAGTGTTCTCTCCTTTAAATTTCTCTTTGATCTCCATATCTTTATAGAGGGTTTCACAAGGTTTTTCATAAGAAACATAGCCAAGCAGCAGAAGCTAAGTTTAGAGGAAGCAAAAGTGATTCAGTGTTTAGAAACTAGTTCAGTGCTGGCAGGTTTTTTTGTGTAAATCCACAAACATTTCATAATTAACTTGTCTGTCTTTTATTCTGTGCCAAAATTAGCATGAAGATATTGACTGTGTATAAGTACTGTAGTGCCTTCTTTTTGAACAGAATCTAGCTTAGCTGGACCATAGTCCTAATCGACCCTTGAATAATAACACAAAGGAACATAAATGAAAGAAAACCCTGTTACAACTATATAGTAGAATTTGGAATAATCTGTTAAAATTTTTACTGTAAAACACTAACTGCAAATATATCCCTTCTGAAAACCAAACACAGACTGTAATACCTAAGTGTTTAATAAAAACTACATTATTGCAACAAAAAGAACGAACTCTTCTGTGGCTTCTCCACTAGATGTCATCATTACTGAAAAAATGAAATGTTCATGACTACAGAATGTGGGCAATTCAGACTATGCCTGTATATGCAGTTCTTAGAGGTTCACTACCAATTATGCTCATGATCATTAATCAAAGAATCCTGAGCTGTGGAAGTCTTTTTATGTAAGTGAAAAATAGTCAGGCATCAGTCTCTGAAAAAAGCCATGAATTAGAATTGGAGCATGGAATGGATTAATCAGCATAGCCAGTTGACTCTGTTGTTAAAAGAGTAAAGGAGAGGGGATGATGTGGGACACCCAAACAAGACACACTTCTAAATGCTTTCATTATTTTAAGTAGTTTTAGTAGCCTGGGTTAGTATAGCAGGAATTCACTGCTCTTGCCTCAAATTGTTTACCTTTGGGTCTCATGGACCCACACAGGGCTTATGACCTGGACTTCTTAATATCTGCTGCTCAGTTGCAGTTTGTAAGGTATGTTTTTATGTACTATATTTCTTAATTGTTTTCCAGGCCAAAGACAGAATCCAGTACTACCAAACGGGTGAGACCTTTATTTTTCCCTATGACATGGGAAGTAAATGGAAGAACTTTAAGCAAGTGTTTACATGGTCTGGGATTCCTGAGGGAGATGGCCTGGATTGGCCAGTAAGAGATGGCTGTCATCAATACACTTTGACGGTAATTGATCTTCAATGATACCTCAAGTTAATCCTCACCACTGTCCAATTGCCTGCTTTCCTTTGCATTAATAGACCAGCTTTTTCAATAGCTAAAATAGACTGACTGGTAATACATATACTTAAGCAATAGGAGTTCTGTCGAATGTTCTCGCATTTTTTGTAGACTAAAAAGTTATACTTCTGTGAATGCTTTTAAGTGCTAATGATATTTTCTGCATTTGTTGAATGATTTCAATACCTGACTTCATTTTGTGTTGAATACAGAAGTAATCTTAAACTAAATACTGCCTAAATTTCTATTTATAATCATTTATAGATAGAGCAACTGAAACAGAAAGCGGACAAGCGAGTAAGAAGTGTAAGTATTTGTGATGTTTGGTCTGAAATGACTTTGAAATGTCAGTGTAAATAAATGTAGGTAATTGCTGAGACTTTTTTTTTTTTTTAAACCCAGCAATTAAATAGAGACTCTGTGTTTCCACACAAACAGTGTGCTGCAACCTTTGCTTAGTTAAACTTAGCATTTAACTTTCTTTGCGTTTGTTCCTTAGTTTCCAGATGTTAAGAAATGTGATAATAAAGATGACTGTATTTCATCGTTACACAGTTAATTTAGAATTTAGAGTCCCTTTGACAGCTGTTGTCATTATGCTCAAATCTAATGGTATACTTGAATTGATTTTTTGATATGAAACTGTCAGCAATGCTGTAACTCCTTGCAATGATATATTGCCATGTTATGTTCAAATTTGTAGGTGCGGTATCGAGCAATAGAAGATTACAGTGGTGTCTGCTGCCCTGTGACTAAAGGTGTTAAAACATTCTTCACAACACCATGCACTGAAGAACCTAGAATTGCACTGAGTAAAGGGGATCTGATTTTAGCCACAAGAGGCTTAAAGTTAGTGGCTCCACATCTTTATGTTTGGTTAAAAGAAATATTGAGATGAGTTCTGGTATCTAATTACATATTCCACTTTCTTCCCCAGACACTGGATGTATGGTGAGAAGATTCTTGACTCAGATGCTGATGGTATGAAGCAGTTGTTTTCACTTTTTCTGTTGAAAATCGCAAATCAATTTTATAGCTATCTACAAATGTAGACAATATTATATTTTCAGTTTTCAGAGTGTAGAATGACCAACCTTATTGGCGCTAGCTCCTCTCTGAGCTAAAACCCCATCCACAGTTTTTACTCTTTACATCTGTGAGTTTTCATAAACATTAATTAATCTAAGATTCAGTAAGAACATGCATCTAGTAGTCTATTGAAGGTTGAATGGGAATGGGAACACTTCTTCATATTCTAAGAATAAGTTAGACTTCTAGACTTGGAAGAGATTAATGGTGATTTCTTTTTTTCGATATTTAAATAGTGGTTTTACTTAAACACATTCAGATTTCCTACCTAAATGCCCCGTATCCATATAAGACCTGGGATTACTCTTTGTGCATCTTAAAAACAAGAAGACATTATGTCTTTGGTTTGGGATCGATTCCAAGAACTTTGATATGCATTTATGTAACTAACTGCAGCCATCAGACATTAAAGACTCCTGCTGGTCTGCAGAGAAACAACATCACAGACACCTGCACTGAAATTTTTGCATATTTTATTTAGCCCTTCTGCTTAGGACTGAGCTAAAATTTTGCCTTCCACTGAGCCTGTGTTGGATTCTGTTGTCTCTTCCGAACAATTGTGAATTCATTGTATGTACGTTCCTTGTTGGCAAAAGAGAGGCAGCCAACAGATTGGCTCACTAGGTTGAAATTACTAAACTGAAAGTGTCCATGCTTTTCATGGAAGGTCAGAGACCTTCATGGACTGGAAGTGCTTCGGCAGCTCACTCTAATGAACTCTTTCAAACATCAAATATAAATTAGATCAGGTGAAATGTGGTCTGGGTGGGGGAACGTAGTGTATACTGAGAGGCTGGAGTAGAATTTAAAATAACATTGGTATTTTGGAGAACTATGCTTCAAAAATGGGATATGATTTGCTAGGAATGTATACCAAAATGCTATAAATAGGCAGGAATAACAAGCTGCACTAAAACAAGATGGAAAAAGTAATGATTAAGTAGCTGTTCCTCTGAGGGAAAGAAAAAAATAATCTTAAGATGAGTCAACACTTTCAAAAAAAGAAAAAAGATACATGAAGTAATCCTTCCATCCCGCTCAACATTAGCAGAGACTCAGCTGAAATACTGACACAAGTAAAAGCAGTTACAGCATCTCAAGAAACAGGGAGATCAGCTGTAAGGGATTGAGAGGAAAACAATGAGAAAAATCAGAGTACTACAAAATGGGATTTATAAGCCACCTCAGTTCTTTCAGCTTTACCTTACCTGGGGAGGAAAAAGAGTCATCTGCTGCATGAAAGACTGTTGTAGAGAAGGTTGTTAGTTGCTTCCTGTGTCCCTGGTGTGTAGGAAAAGGAGCTGTGAACTTGAACTATAGACAGAAGGATTCTCATATAGGGTATTAGAACAGATTTTCTAAGAGTAAGGAGAGTACCAGAAAACTTTGGAGATCCATGAGAACATTTTAGGCAATGGGAGAGACTCCATACATTCCTAGGCAACGATGTTAGGAATGACTTGGATGTCCTGTCTTGATGAAGAAAATAAATTAGGTAACCTTTAGATGTTTCTTCCAGTCTTGTGTTTTGCCTCTATAGTGGGCCGTGTTTTGTTCCAAGTTAATGCAACTTTTCATGTCTTAAGGTGGAATAAGAGAACGAGGCTGGTTCCCTAGGAAATGTGTGGAAAAATGCCAATATGACTCTGAAACGGATCAACCAGTGGATGGAGAGAAGAAAAACAGATAGCCTTCTCATTTTTTTTTTTAAATAAGAAATGGAATTTTTACTTCAGACCACAATCCGTTACTTGAAATTTTCTGTACGTTACTTTAGACTTATGCAATGAATATGTTAGGACAAGGTTTTCTCTTCCTTGCAGCTGAAAGGGTTGGATATGCCTGTGCCATGGTTTGCATACTTTTTTAACAATAAATAATTGGAGAAGCCATTCAGTGGACTGCCTTCAAGATGCATTTTTTTCATACAGTCAGGTTTTTTTTCTTTTTGCCATTTAAATTGCATTCTGAGGGTTCATATTTTTTTTCCTCACCCGCATCTGATCGTGATGCGTGCTGGTTATCTTTTGTGTTTTACTTTCTCTGAAGCTGCCCCTGAAAACTATGAAATAAACCTCTGATTCAAATTCAAGATAAGATTTGTTACCTGTGGCTTTTAATTATGTGAATTGTCCACCTCAAATAAATGATACATTCGTATTCAGTTGTGGATTTAATTGTTCTTAGACTTACAAGAACTTGTTTATAGGCATGGGACTGTGAAATAAGTGGGAAGTAAAGATTTCGTTGTTATAAGTTTTTAGGGTTTGGGGTTTTTTTTCAAGGTTAGAAAGACTTGAGCTCTTGCTATAATAATATTCTGTGTTTTTAATGGTAAAAAAAATACATCCAGGTCTATCTGCTCTCTCTGAAATCTGAGGATGTACCCAAGAGACTAGAGTTCATGATCCATCTTAGAGTCAAAGGGAGCAGTAATGCCAATAGTGAAAATTTTTGTGAACCTAGTTGCTACTAAGTGATTAACACCTTTCCTAAAGCATTTTTATTTAGCAGCAGGTGTGGATTATTAGAACAAAGACTATAAAATAGAGTAACTTGTACCAGCTGAAGACTTTCTAAATGTATCCTAAATGCAACAGGTGGTTTTGTTCTCTCATAGTTAGTCTAGTTGCATGTCACATGTTGAGAGTTGTTAACATCTGGTGTAGCTCCACCTGCATGAGTTTTCTCAGGCAAATGAGAAATACTGTTTCTTAAACATTATTAAGTATATTTAGAAATAACTACATACGGACAAACCAGCATTACTCCTGTATGCCCCTACTCGGACTCTTCATCTCCAGCACAGAGCCAGTTTTTTGTTACTTCCAGTCTGATAGGTGTTAGTGCTCATGGTGAGCCATAATCCTACACTGTTTAGGAGCTGCGGCAAGGGGGAGTTAGTGTTCAGTTTCAGCGGTCTGCAAGCAAGTGCTTTGCCCCTCTTGAAATCGAAGCACTTATTTTCTAGAAGAAGGCTTCATTAGAGGTATCATACTCCTAGTTTCCTTGCTAGCAAGAGCTGAGAGGCCATAATTCAGCAGGAAAAAGCAGGATGTAGCTATTTTGGAAATTAATGTGAAAACCTCCAAGTTGCATGGAATACTCTTAGTCTCAATTGCAGTAGTTTCTGTTCAGTGTCTGTGGAATCTAGAACTAAAGATTACAAAAATAAGCTTGTCTTCGAGTAGAGGAAGCTGGCAGCTAAGGATCTCCAAAGGTTACAAAAATAAGCTTGTCTTTGAGTAGAGGAAGCTGGCAGCTAAGGATCTCTTGCTCTTGACTTTGAAACTATTAACTAGGTGCCATCTATAGTAGCAGGCAGCACTGAACAGTGTAATAGGAACAGATTAACACAAATGACCACAGCTGATCGTTAGCTATTAGGAGGAATTTGTGTAAGCTGGGGTCTGTTTACAGGGGACTGGATAATTTTCAGTGGTTGAAGAGCATCTTCAACTAGATTTCAGCTTTCATCTGAGCAGAATTTTGCACACCAAGATCACCACGGAACTACTGCATGCCCAGGAGCTCTGCTTTGGAATTGCGCTTACAAACTGAAATGGACTCAAGCTTTCATCTTGTTTTTATTGTAGCTGTAACTTCAGTCCCACCTCTTCCCTTTTGTAGCCTAAGTAACTGGTGTTTCTATTTACCATTACACCACCTTCACTCAGCAGTGCTTGCCTACAAAGAATAATCCAAAACAAAAATGCATACATAACCTCCTTAAAGGCATGTAGAGATTCTGCAGACAAGAAAATACAAGCCGTCTTTCCATTACTGAAAACTATGAGAGCATGAAGTTTAAAGACAAACCACCTCTAAGGAACTCTGATTCTTAATACTAGTAGATTTTCTTCCTTTCTACCATTACACTCTGCCTTCTTTTTTTCTTCTTCATTCTTTACTTACTACATCTTGCTCAAGGAAGACCTTTGTTTACTAAGGAAAGGAGCAGGTATAGATTTGATATAGCTGTTCTGTGTTCTGCTGTGATTCATCACGGAATTCAGATTATTTTCTCTAAGGTTCAAATCCCTAGAGATGCCGAGTTTGGGGGAAGCAAAAAGCAGTTGTCTTTTTCACACAGCAATTAGCACTATTAAACTATCTCTTGCTTTCCCTGAGGGAAGAACTGCTATTTGTATTTAAATTTTTTTAAGCTTTGTATCCTTTTTGTCATCTTAAGAGCAAGTCTAGACGTGCAGTGCCATGCTAGGCTAGCTCAGGCTCTAATATGATGGAAAGTAAGGGTAACTGCATACGGAAGTGGAACCCTGCCCCGCCTATTTACAGGAAAGCAATTAAATAGGCTGGTAAGAAATAGTCACCTACTTTAGTTTAGGCAGTTGTTGCACCAAAACAGAAACAGAATCTGACATAAAAGCAAACAATACTGGCTGTGCTAAATGGACATTTCAGGCAGCCTGTTCAACCACCAATGCTTTCCACTCATCTGCCCTCTCTTTGGCCTCCAATCTAGAGACTCTCCTTTGCAGAGTGAAGCCACTGACTGTACCAGGTGTCCCAGTTCCTAAAGAGGAAAGGGATAGATTACCATGCACAACATGCTGTGCAAAACACATAGCTGTGGTGTTCTCATGCCTGGTAACTTTGAGGTTATTACCAATAGTAAAAGACATCATTCCCCTCAATAGTCTTAACCAAGAGACTTCTGATTTTAATCTAGATCTCTTAAGAGTTGAGCAAATACAAGCTTGCACTAGAGTTGAAGCATCTCCCATAGCATTAGTTTTTCAAATGCAATGTAGTGACCAGGAGGAAAAAGAGAACATCTCATGCTCGGAAGCCAGGGATTTGCAGGTTATTTAGTTTTAATGGAGTTTTCTAGCTACAGCATTAGAGAATGATTCTAGACTTGTTTTGAAACCATTGATTGAAATGACCTCATTGAAGCCAAATGATGAATTAAGAGTCAATATTTCCCTCTGAACACTTCCTCTCAGGATAAGGACCAAAAGAGACTAACCAGCACTTAAGTTGCAGGCACAGGGGTTGTTACCCAGAGATGGAAAGAAAATACATTTAACAAATTGTATTTTTGATATACAAGTCTTACATGATTTGGAGAGCCTAAGCCAGGCAATCTGCTTCCTGAGATTTGTTGCTTCCAATTTACTACATAAATGGAAATAATATTATCAATACTCATATTTAATATCTGCCTTGTTCACTGTGTATGCCTATCTATGCTGCAGCCTGAATGGATCAATTCATAGTGGATAGCTACTAGATGAAAGCTTTTTAAAGCAAGTAGAGAAGACTAGCTGTTATTTTTAGCTCCAGTCTCTCTTATCATGGGAAAAAAAGTTGCAGCAATCTGAACTTCATTGCACCTATAGCCATCCTTAGCTCAAATCTTTGTTCACTGGGTATTACAGTGCTTCAAGCCTGCTGTAGGTAACTTTCTTTAGTTCTCAATATCTTGAAACAATTTTTGCATCATTTCAGTGCAAGCATGCCTAAAGTACTCCTGTTTTCACTTTAGATCTATGTTGTGAAAGCAGTTCATATGGCAGAAGCAGCACCCAAGAGACCAGTTTCAGATCAATTTACACTTGAATTGTTACATATGGATTATTGATCAGACAGTGCCATTACCCATCCAGTTCAGTCTTTGTAACAGCTACCAGCAGATGCCAGAGACATGAAAAATCTAAAGCACTGCTGCTTGCCACTGTGAGAAGAGGCTTAATTGCCATTAAGAGTAAACCAAGTTCAGAGACTGAGGTGTTTCCTCTTCCAGAAGAGAAAGTATCTCTGCTGTATTAGAAAGGGACCTGTACAAAGTACAGTACTGTCCCCAACTCAAATGCTTGTCAGAACCTACAGCCAGTTAAATATACATTTCTTTTTCCCTCTGGTTCCCGTCTTTCTCCCTAGTCTCACCTGGGGAAAAAGATTAAGCCCTCTTAACTTCCAAGTCACATTGCCTTAGGGAAATGGGAAAGATGAGCAGCATAGTTACATGTGCTTTAAGAGTCTTAGAAGCCTTTATAGCCTCAGGTTATGACAAGCCCAATAAGTGACAGAACAGTTACCGGCGAAGGTCAAGGTCTTTGGGCTTAGACTAGAAACACAATCAGGTCAGTTTTTTTACTAGTCAAAGCTAGAGATGCCTTACAGCAAGGGGTGGGTCTTTCCTGACCAACAAATCTAGTGCTTGCTTTCATTTTGGGATATGTGACCAAGAACATTAAATGCAGAGAGGAAGAGCAACTAGCTGTACATGTTAACATCGTTGTTAGCAGTGCACTGCCTTTTAGACTGATAGAGCAGAGTACTCCAGGGACAGGGAGAAGCTGTCAGCAGAGACAGCATACACTAATTGAAGCTGTTTCTAAACATAGAGACAGTGTTCTAGAGAAACAGCTTTAGCCTTAGAAAGTGATACATGATGCCTTATTTCATGGGGTAGGCTGAGCTGAAAGAATGAATTCAGGCTGAAGACTTGGGCACATCTTGCCTTACTACAAGAAAAGGAAAGTTGAGTAGTAACGTCTGGTCTGGCGCTATCTTACTGTCTCATGGCTTGAGCTGTGGCTGAGCTGTGGCAGCATAGGAAGAGAGTTAGCTCTCTGCAGCAGTTGTGTTCCAGCTGCAGCTAACATAATGAGGCAGCAGCAGAGAAACAAGTCACTCACACAGGCTTTGGTTTGATTGTGCAGTTACAATTTATTGCATCCTATATCATTGGGAACAACAGCTAAACCGTGCTCAAATTCCTAAGTGTAGAGGCTTTATAACTGCCATTGCATTTGAGAACATGTTCAAAAACCGATCCAGTGCCTCCCCTACTAGAGTATAAACTATTTGCTTTAAACACATGCACTCTGTAAACCAGTTGATGCCAAACAAGTAATTTTCATTAAAAGCAACCTATACTGTGTGGTCCAAGGCTAGGAACAGGAAATTCACTTCTGTTAAGCTGCAGTTTGTATTGTGACAGCTTGACTTGAGACAGGTTATAGCATCCCATGTGGAAACTGAAGTGTTATATTTCTGCACTTGGTTTGTGAACTATCTCCTCCCCCCCACCTCATAAACACATAACTGCATGAAAGAGTTCAGTCTGATTGCAGATCTATCCCCAAAAGGTCATAATGGAGTTCATAGTTGGAACAGGAAAACAAGACTTGCTTCCCAGAAACACATAACTCCATGAAAGAGTTCAGTCTGATTGCAGATCTATCCCCAAAAGGTCATAATGGAGTTCATAGAACAGGAAAACAAGATTTGCTTCTGACTGTGAGAAGTGCATACAGCTGCCTTTTAGAGGCTAAGGCTCTTGAGGTTTTTTACATTTCAGTGACAGTCCAAGGAAGATTAAAGTTCTGGCTCTGCCTAGACAGCTGATGCTTAGTCAGGCAAGATGTGAACACTGGCGGCTGTAAGTTATACTACAGCCATCTTCATCTGAAAGTCATTTTTACCAGGATACCAGAAAACAATATATTAAGTTCTTCTTGCTCCCCTCCACTCATGCCTGTGTTCTCCATAGGTCATGTAGGATCACAGATTTGTTTGGATACTCCATGCAGTTTAATTTAAACTGGCCACTTATTCCTGTGTACTTGAATAGAGGGCATCAATCTGCTTCTGGAAGAGTTTAACAAGCTCTGTTCGCTTTGTCTTCAGTGTTGGTGTCAAGAGTCCATTTTCTACAGAGAACATCTCTGTGTGGATGTACAGGTCTTTAACCTATTAAAAGAAAATAACATAATTACTTAGAGGGCAAAAAAACTGTTCTTTCCAGCTTCCTTGAGCTCAGTGCAAGAACTCAGTCTCAGGAGCACAGGTTTTTTTGGTGCAAGTCAAACTCCTTTTGGCTGACAGCAAAAGGATGGGCTGGAACTGCAGTACAGCTCCTGCAGCCTATGGTGAAGGTCTGCTCCATCTCATGGCAATTGCTAAGGTTGCTCTGTACCTTGGTGAAGAGACAGGCAACCAGGCAATGTTTCACTGCCTACTTCAATCAGTTGTCTGGCGCAGATGTCTTAGGTCACATCCTGACACAGCTGGCAACAGGAGTGAAGACTTCCCAGCCATTGCATTAGCAATACAGGTGCTTGTGACAAGCAGGATTTGGAAGCACTCACTTGTTCAAAGGATTTAAGACCAGCCTCTTTCCCCAGTCTGACCATATCTTCTAAAATAGCTTTCTTCACTGCCTAGAAGAAACAGAGCGGGAACAGAGTGGGTAAGAGCTGTCAGTTTGTAATTGCAACTCAAGATCATACCCCTTAGCCAGTCAGTGAAAAGTGATGTTGGCAAGAATACACATACATATTTCAACATTCAAGATTTCTTATATTAAGGCCACTACAAGGTCACGTCTATCTTCTCATTGTAAAAGAAGCAGTGATAGCCCTTGAAACATCAGAAGACACCTATGCTCAGTTCCAGTTTTTATTACAAGGCTACTTGCAGACTCACCCAGCATTAAAACAGTTTAATTTACAAAAAAAGGTGGGTAGAACAAAGTCAAAGTAATGCAAGATTGGACTTCAGAATTAAATTCTATCTGTAACCCACTGGAAACAGAAAGCCACTCACTGGATTTTTGCAGATCTCTTCATAGGAACCTTTTACTCCCAGTTTTGCTGCAAATTCTGGAAGTGTCTCAGGATCAGGAACCACTATACCTATTAGAAAAGACTGAAAACAAGAGGAAGTAGTCATACTGAGACCAAGATAAGTAATCTGAAATTACTTTTGATTGTCTATGTAAACTTGACTGGGGACAGTGTCTCCATAACAAGCCACATCTACAGCCCCATCCACTTCCAGAACTTGGAAGGTAGCTACAAGCACTTTCAAGTCATTTATCTGAGTTCTGACAGCAGTAATTGGAATACTAGTGCAGTTTGTTATGTGTGCTGAGTGCTCCAGTAATTACTTCTGGCTGGTTTACAGATTGAAAGACTGGTTTCTGCTATCATGGGTGACAAAGGAGTCTGTGGCAAAAGAGTGTGAAAGCACCTCTCCTATGAAGAAAGGCTTAGGGAGTTGGGGTTGTTCAGCCTAGAGAAGAGAAGGCTCCAGGGAGACCTTATTTCAGCATTTCAGTACTTAAAGGGGGTTTATAAGAAGGATGAGGACGAACTTTTTAGTAAAGCCTATTATGATAGGACAAGGGGTAACGTTTTTAAACTAAAAGAGGGTAGATATACACTAGATTATAAGGAAGAAATTTTTTTCAATGAGGGTGGTGGTGAAACACGTGTTGCCCAGAGAGGTGGCATATGCACTGTCCCTGGAAACATTCAAGGTCAGGCAAAACTGGGCTCTGAGCAATCTGATCTATTTGAAGATGTCCCTACTCATTGCAGAGGGCTTGGACTAGATGACCTTTAAAGGTCCCTTCCAACCCAATCCATGTACAGAGCTGACCTGACTTGACATACTAATTCCATATAAGTATGTAAATAGCCTTTACCCAGCTTGCAACTTGATGCCAAGACCTCCTTTTCTTTGGTGTCAGTTGAGAAGGATATAGGTCTGAAAGAATATTCCTATAAACATAGCACTGTCAGAAACAGGTCTTTTTCAAGGACTCTTGTATGTACATACATATGTACCCTGATCTTACAGAACTCACTGTAGGAGGAATCTTGCAGGATGCTCACTGCTAACATTACTTACCCTCAGGCTTTCCCCGTGCACAAAGACCTGGGCTACAGGAGCACTTCTGACATAGACATTTTCTATCTTCTCTGGAGCAATGTATTCTCCTTGTGCAAGTTTAAATATATTCTTCTTCCTGTCAATGATCTTCAGTGTTCCATTCTAGAAGTTAAAGATGGAGGCCATTAGTTTCAAGTCTCCGTCTTGCTTCTATAAGTAGAAGATAATAGGTTTGGTTTTGTTGTATGAAAGGCACATACTAGTCTGGAATTGGTCTTTGCTCTATACAGAGAGAAGGGGCACTTTGTCTAATTTCTCCGGTTAGCTCAGGACACAATTAGACAGCTTCTTTATACTCTTTGGACAGAAACCAAGACACCTTGTTGTTCTCTGTGGAAGTGACATAGGCTTAACTACTGGCCTAGCAGGTGTTATTTGAGATCTTGTAACCTAATTGGTCTTTGGAGCTTTGCCTGGAGTTACTTAGTGAATGGTAACAAAATACCGTGTAAGGCTTTTATCCTAGAATTCACTTCTCCAGCTTTTCAGATTACTGTAAACTAGCCAGGAATTCACATCCAAGGGATGGTTTGTATTAAGCAATTACTCACTGGCAACCATTTCCCTATGTCTCCAGTGTGGAGCCAGCCATCTTTATCAATTGCTTCTGCTGTCTTCTCAGGGTCTTTCAGATAACCCTTGAACACATTTGGTCCTTTAATGCAGACCTAGAGCAAGCACAGAACATTCTTAGTCACCAAGGCTTAGGTTTCAGTATTTCCTGACACACAGAGGAGATGGTACCTACCTCGCCTTCATTGTTAGAAGAGTAGTAGTTCATTTCTTCCACATCATCTAGTTTTATGATATTACAAACCAGAGGGGCTCCAACATGGCCTAAGAGGTAAAAAAAAAAAAATAGAGTTACATTTTGGGGATTCTGCTAGCAGTTGTCCCTATTTGATCTAAAGCTAGAAAGACTAGATGTTGAAGTGAGATGGGAGAACTCAGGTGCTCCCTACATCTGAAAGACTTTGGTAATAGTAGATACTTAATGGCTCTTCGTTCACTGCTTTAGCAAGAACCAGTACTGTTTAAAGGAGTCTGACACTAAATTTTCAAGAAAGTTATTGTAATGCCGTTTTTAGACAGTTAATGTAGGTTAGGTGGCAGCTAAGTCTCAATGCCTAGAGCCATTTATTGGTGTAATCACATGTACCACACTTGCTTCCACAGAATTCTCTCAGAGACCCTGGTATTCATTTGCATTTCATCCCTATTATGCTCTGCAGTTCTTGTGTTCTCAAAGATGGTGACCTGAACTTGGATTTAGAATAGTCAACACTGAAAATATCCTTTCTAAGATGAAAGCTAAATCTTCAAGGTCAGGTAGTCCTTCAGGAAAGTAGTCAATTATCATGTATCATGATGTCTGATATTTTAGTTATAAATCTTCAAGTAAAACAAGTTATTTGGGAGCTAAAGCTAGTTTCTTAAAGCCATTTGGGAAGTCCTTGTCCAGTTTGCTCAGCTCCCTCTGTACAGACACTCCTTTCCTGTACACTGGGACAGCATCTAAGCTTACCTATGTCACTTTACACAAGAGATCCTCACCTACCTGAGTCAAGAATTTTGGTAACTATTAAGCATACAGGTGACTGTTGCTACCAAGAATCACTTTGAAGTTAAGTACCCAGGATTTAACTTTCATTGAAGTAAAAGCAGCAGGGCACCTAAGCTTGAGTGCCACTTCTGTTGACAGCTGTGGGAGAGTTTCCAAGTCTCAGCTACCATACCTGTTGTCCAGTCTCCAGGCATTGAGAAAGTGCATCCAGCTGAACATTCAGTCTGGCCATAAGCTTCAAAGATCTGTGGGAGAAAGGATGAATATTCTTTGAACGTCAAGTCCTTGGCATGAAAGAGGTCAGTTTGAACTATGCCCATACTCAAGTCTTCTTAGGAAGGAAGCCAAGACAATCTTAGCTGTTAAGACTTCATGGTCTTATTGGTGTAACCAGATGTTCTTCAAGTTTACCTATCCAAACCTTGCTTTGGTCACCTCACTCTCAGAACTCTGTGCTCAAATTTACTGCCTTGGGAGATCATTGACTGTCAGGATAAGCCACAAAGCTTAGAGGCAGCTGCCTGACTTTGAGTGCTTCATGTTCCTATTTCTGTTGCTCTATTCTTCTTCGCAGAGCCTACTGGATAGTTTTTTTGGTAGTGTAGTTTGAAACCAGCCCTACAGAATATTGTTCCTGTTAGAGTTAACTCAGATAAAGCAGCCTGTAAATACTGAAGAATGACAGCAATATCTGCAGGACCAAGCTGGGCTGGACCACAGCTGTATCATTGGTCACTTATTTGGGCATAATCAAACAGGTCTTACTTTAAGAAAAACACCTCAACTTACCTGACAGCCCAATGCTGCTCTAAGAAATGTCAGGACAGAGGGAGATATAGGGGCCGCGCCTGTTACCATTATACGCACTTTTCCACCCATGGTTTCCTACAAGTGGAATAGAAGCCATCAGATCCTCCAATACTACGGTTGTTCCACTTACTTACACTTGGAATAACTTACCTGAATTTTTTTGAAGATTAGCCGATCCCAAATGCTGTCATTTCGAATTATGCCCTGTTTTATTTCAGCCATCTTCATAATCACAGCAAAGTTTAACAGGCAACGTTTCACTGGGCTCTTGGCACTACTTTGTATCTGCAAGCAAAAGTATCGTTGACTCTTGAGTTTAATTCCCACCTGTACCTCCAGCTCTTGTTTTTTTTAGAAGGCACCATAACTTACTTTGATGTTCTAGGGTCTGCCTTGACTACTGCCATGGTCCAGGAGACAAACCAAGGGGCAATACTAATTCGTGTTACTGCTGACATACTTCAGCCATAGCTTTGAGGGACAGGCATCCTTCTAGCTTTGCACTTGCTTCATTTGCATAGCAAAAGTAAACATTTTGTGAAGAGCAACAGACTTAGCTCAGTCATGACTGGATATACTGTTCTTATACACCAGGTCTCAAGACTCTTTCCATCTCCTCAGAAAGGACTTTAAAGAACTCTTCAAAAAAAACTAGTGGTGATGTTATGATGCATTCAATATTAATTCAAACCTGTATGCTTGCTTAGATTTATGAACGCAAAGAGAATTCAGCTAAAGTTGCTCACATACCTTGTCATATACTCTATTGAGCAGTCTTGGTACAACTGGAAATAGGGTTGGCTTCAACATTTTCATGTCATCTGTTAGCAACTTGATGTCTCCTTGGAAGAAGCCTACTTTTGCTCCACAGCTGTACAAAACAGTCTAAAAATTGACCAGACAAAGCCTAGTCAAAGGATAACTCCTAACTTTATTAGCCATAATTATTTGTCGATGAAAAGCAGCATGTTTTCCAGTGCCCAGGGGCAGGAAAGCTGTTGTGTGAATAGGTTTTGAGGAAATACAGAAGGCTATAATTTTACTTTAATTATAATACTATACTATTTTACTATAATTTGATTTATAGAAGCTCCAATGCATAGACTTAAGTTCTAGCATGCAACTTTGATTTGTAGTCCATGAGCACCATGGAACAAAGTTTAATATTATGGTTGAATACAATTAATATGAGCTTCACCACATTTTTAACAGCTATTCTGTTTTAGTATCTCTTGAGATACCTTGAAAATTAAATACAAGGCAGCAGAAGAATGTAACAGCTTGACAAGGAATAGGACAAGACACATTCTGTTTTAAATACTGGGTTGGGAATTGAGGTTAAGAGACTGTTCTGGAGACCATTACACGTAGAAGAGTTAGATCCTGCCACAAAGTTGCTAGTGTTCCCTATAGGAACCCTTACTTATACAGCACGCTGGAAGAAGTGCATTAATTCGAAGACTAGAACTTCAGCTTAGGAAACAGGCAGGATGACACAGCCCGGCAGAGTAAACAGGGGAGAACATACCACTGTTTACCTCCAAGTACTACATCCACTGGTCTTAAACTGCTTCCTCTTCATGTATTAGATTTCACTGTGTTTGACTAAGGTCTTGATGCTGCTGATTTCCCTTGCTGATTTCTTAGTAAATCAGACTCAGTGAGGCTGGACTTTAATAAAGATAGTAGCCATATCTTGGAGAAGTAACTAGGCATTATTTAGTCAGTTCAGAGGTTTTATTTTTGGCAGGTGGTCTTAGCCATTTAGGTATGGATTCTAATAAGTTTTACTGTCTGAACTAGTTCATACATCCAAGATCTTCTATAGAAGCTTAGTAGCATGCACGCAGTCTACTTACCTGTACAACTCTCTCAAACATGTGAGCCAAGGGAAGGTAGGATATGGTGATATCTGAACTTGTAAGCTCAACTGTGTTCTAGAAGGGAAAGAATCAGAAGTAGGTTAGCACTCCCTATGCCTCCTTGCATTACTCTTAAGTAGAAAGTGAATAAAGTTTGTGTCAATTCGAGTACTTTGAAACAGACACTTCAAATGACTGAAGCAACTCAGACTCATCCATCACCTCTTCAAAATCTGCAGCCGTACTAGATCAAGATGAGTTGTATGTTTTTGCAAGACCTGAAATAGTGTAGTTTAGTACTCTTGGCATTTAAGACTGATTCATTCTAGAATAACTTCCATGTAGAAGTTCTTGTTCAAGGTTAAACCAAGTTTCTTGCAATACTATTGTCCCATTGAAATATGGACACTTATGAAAGCATGAGTTTGCTAAGAGCAAATGGTTGTCAGAAAATGCCCACATTAAAGCTAGTTTTATGACTGAGTGACATAGCCTAGAGATAACCATTAGTAGTAGCTTACCTCTGTGGTTCTAAGGAAGGCAGCAGCATTTGCAACAACATTTTCATGTGTCAGCATGGCTCCTTTAGGATTACCTTTGAAGAGATTGAGTCAAGTCAGCTGTGGCTCTGCCTGCTTCTACTGTCAGTTTCCCAAGTCTTGTTTGGCTCCGTTTGTACTGTCTTGGTATTAGGCTCAGTCATAGCATGCATTGTCTTAAGCAATCACAAATATGCCTCATCTTCAGAGCTTGCAGCTATAGATACTATATGAAGGAAATGTCTACCAAAATGTTCACTGAAACAGCAGAGTAATTAGGAATAGCATAGAGAATGTTGAAACAAGATGTTTCTCTAGGCCCTGTGGATCAGAATACAGACACAGCTAAGCAAACTAACATTAAGACTGTATTTTTAATAGGGTAAGACAACATGAATTTGGCTATTCAACATGAATTTGGCTATTCTTCCCCCCCAGCTCTAAGCAGCTTTGTCTTAGTGTAGTTGATTTCTAGTGACAATGTCTCAAGTAAAACTGCGGTAGTGGCCTGACACTGTTCTAATTTACTGTTTTACTTTTATGTTGTTAGCATTTCCTCTTTTTTTTTTTTTTTTTGTGCTGGAAAGCTTATTTTTTTTCAGCACAGAGAGATTATTTTAGTGGGAAAGTATCACTATGTATTATCTTACCTGTGGTTCCACTGGTAAAACACACGATGCAAAGATCTTCAGGCTTAGGAGGCTAGAGTGAAAAAGCCACATAATGTCAGCAGAGTAAGAATTATGAGGCTTATCAGTATTTACATACACTTCCTAAAGTGTGATGAACCAGGAATTCTGTTTAGAAACAGCAAGATAAGATGCAAAAAAAATCCTGCCAGCCTCCTCTACTAGCAGCATGGCAAGAAGTCTTTTCAGACTAGTTTTGCAAGTTTATAACTGTCCCAGAGATACTTACAACTGGTTCTCTGATGTTGTTTCTTCCCAGCTCCTGTGATAGAGAGAAAATGCAGCTTAACAATTGCAACAGAAAGACTGCAACAACAGTAGATGAATGGGTAATCACATTTCAAATGCAACACTTGTTTTTTCTTTACTTCTTGATACTCTGCCTCAGTCAGAGAGAGATGTTGGTCTTCTTGAATTTAATACACACAACTTGGAAAAGCTGACTCCTGGAGTTGTGGAATACATAAATTTGAGTGTGTAGAAAGTGATCAGAACTACTTAAGGAATTTGGAAGCCTTAAGTGGAGATATTTAATTTTATTTGATGTAGGCCACATCTCTTTTACAAGAGATGCATACATATGATGCATTTATGCATCATATCTGGCAGATTAAGCCTAGTATTGGGATGTCAAAGCAGTCAGAAATTTGCACTTACAGTTTCAATTAGACTCAACTGCCAGCTTAGAAGCCTGATAAATCCTGTTACAACTGCACCATGAATTAAGCTAAGGAGGTCTTGAGTTTAATGCATACTGACTGTCCACAACATACAGACACAACTTTAGTCAATGGGTTGAAGTCTGCAAGTCCATTTGGCTTATCCAGATCTCAGGTACATGTGTGACAACTGGATAATGCTTAACGTGTCATTATTGTCAGAGAAAAGTCCAGATGTCTAACCTGCAAAGTATTCCTCTGCAACATCAAGCACAAGCCTTTAGTCACCTACCTCAACCTCCTGCAGTGCTAGAATTTCAACTCCCATTTTAGCTCCTCTGTCCTTGAGCTCTTTATCAAAGAGATCCATGAGAATGATAGTCTTCAGACATGGGGTCTTTTCTTGCTCACAGTTCTCAAGCAAGATCTGTGCCTTCTCGGGTGTGTCACAGATCACTATGCTTATGTCAGCTACAGAAAATAAATTACATTTCAGATGTCTGTTTAGAAGACATGAGCCTAGTGAATGACAGCTCAGTAGCACGTACATTTAGAACATAGCATTAGTTTCTTCTAAAGCCATTTGTATTTCATGTGGATTCAGTGGCTGGCTTACAAGTGCTAAGAAGGTTCCTCCTACCATGGCCAACTGATTGGGCAAACTCAAGATTCTAGCTATACAAATGCTAAGAAACTGAAGACAAATATCTTCAGTCACAGTCAAGACAGGCATTTAAACTTTTGATATTGCCATAAAAGCTCAGATTTGTCTTCGCTGTTTAAGTTTAGCCATCTTCCTTAAATCCAAAGGAATTTAGACCTGTTTGAAAGAGATAGATGATAGCTAAAATTCTTGAGTTAGTGCCTCAGCTTCCCTGCATGTACAAGAGAGCTTTATGCAATTACAAAAGCATTTCCCATTAGGTCAGCAGAGAAGTTGGATTTGCCTGAACATACCAGTTCCCCAGTAGCCTAGTAAATCACAGCTGTGTAATCTCAAGGCAAGACCTGTTTACAAGATGCACCAGCATAACTGTTGAAGTGATTTTGCCCAGCAAATCCTATTTACAGGTTGGATCACAGATCATTGTGACAGCAGTGGATATTCCTCCACATCTCCCCTAAGACTGGGGGATGAAAGTTTGAAGATTTATTCAAGCTTCCTCACCAGTTTCTTCCATGATGGCGTGCTACTTGTTGCTTCTGTAGAATAATAGGCCCTAACCAGATAGGTTAAGCAGATTTAGGCATATCTTTTCCCCACCCTCCTCCACTATTTACATCCTACAACTTTAAATCAGAGACATACATATCTGCAAGCCTGTCTGCATTGTCTGATTGTTTGGCAGTGTGGGAGTTTGAGATTGCAAAACCTTACAGAGCAAATAGTTGAGCACTCCGATTGCAAGATGGTCCACAGAATCTAGCAGGTCTTCAGTGGGCTTGCACTCAAGAGACTAGGAGACATAGGAAGCCCACTGGCTGCTTCTAGGCATTGAACCATGTCCTCTGCAAAGCAGCTTATTTACAGAAATAAAGTGTATGTAAAAGTATAACACCAGTAAGCTTAAAGCTACTCTTGATTTTTGCATCAAATTTCCTTGAACTTCAGCCTTCTCAAAACAAAGCTTCTTAGAGAATCAAATAGTGGAAGTCAATATTTACCTTTGTTAACAATGTATACAATGGCGTCTATCCCCAGAGTGTCATAGAGTGGAACAGCAACCATTGAGTAAGTATAGCAGGCGTACTCTGAAATGATCCACTGAAGAGAGAAAACAGCAGAGATAAGGAAAACCAGCAGCTCACAAGACAGGATTACCTGCATATTCCATACAACTTGACTAGCCCATCCACACATTAGGAGTGTGGGTTGTAGAAGGGGCATGCCCATGAGATTCTTGGAGTGGTGAGGGTTCAAGATCATTCTATTACATGCCTGGCATGGTATGTGCTCAGTCAGTAATAAGGGAACTGGGAAAGGAGAAGCCAGTTGTGATTGTTCCTCATGTGGCCTCAAGCTATTTAAATACGGACCCTCCTCTCTCCTCAAGGTGTCAGAATATTCTGGGAAGGAATATTCAGTTTGTTGCTTACCTCTGGCCTATTCTGGGCAAAAATGCCAATAAACTGGTTTGATGATGGTTTGCATCCTTTCTGCAGAAGCCCTGATCCCAGGTATTGAGCTCTGTCCAAAACCTGTAAGACAGTTTTCCCACACTTTAGTGTTACAAGACTGTATCCCAAACTAAATCAGCTGTCAGGTACAATACTCACCTGTTTATATGTCAGCCACTGATAAGGTTGTTTGGGTTTTCTGTAGCCTAAACAGTTGCCATTTCCTAATGGAAGAGTTCAGAAAAGCAATTGTGAAGCTCAGTACTGAAGTTGCATAGTGCTTCAATGCAACACTAGGTGGGGAATATTTTCAGTCAGACATCCAGCTAACTGCATGGAGCATGGAAATGCACAGTGTCCATAGTTAAGCACTCTGCCCAAACCAAAATTGTAAAACTGTTGGCTTTATCCTTACAAGCAATACTTCCAAGATCTGGTGATGTTTTCTCATTTCACAACCCACGTGAGATTGAAATAGCTTGCGAGCTGTCACAGACTTCCATGCGTGGGACCCCTGAAGTCACATCTGCACAAATTCATACCTGCTGTAAGCAGGCAGTACTTTTACACCAAAACCCACATCATAAGACAAAATAGAGGTGCTTCCCCCCAACTCCGTCTGATGCTTAGTACCTGCTGACTCTTCCCTGAACTCTGCTGTCCTTCACTTCTGATGTTTGTTCTTGCCCAGTCTGCCAACTAAGACTACTTCTAAATTAGTGGGGGGGAGGGGGCGGCACAATATTGTCACTTGTCACTGCACCCCACAGAAGGCTAAGAAAGCTTTTGCTAGCCTGAATTATTACTACAGACAAGAGGCAAGGCAAAAAGAGCTTGGAATAATTGTATTTACTTGTGATAGTCGAGTACAAACTAGCAGATGCAAAGCTTACCAGAAGCATGCAATCCTCTCTGGAAAACTTCATACAAGGTTTTAGCATCTTCAAAGTAATACGAAAGCAGGTTATTGTCTGTCAAGAGTGCACCTCTTCTGGCTCCTCCCTAGAAACAGAGCACAGTTGTGAAACACTGCAGAACAGATGTAATGTCCTTTGTTCCTCAGCTGTTCTCACAGTAATCCCCTTTAAAGCATTTCAATAGCATTGCATTGCTAGGGAAGTCTCATTTTCCTTCCCGATTTTGATCTATTCAGTCACCAGTCATATGCAGAGGAATTTTCTAGATGACCTAGATGAATATTCAATTACAGGTTATTAGAAGACCTTGACCAAGTTTGATTGCTACCTCTTGCCTTGTTACATGAAGCCAAGCACCAGCCTCAAAGCTCATGGAAAGCATTTAAAATACAGGAAAAAGTCAGTGACAGCCAAGGCCATCTGATAAAAGGCCCACCTAACACTGTTAGCAAGAGTTGCTGTTTCTTACTTTTAGTGTCTTAAGACTTCCCTTCTCCCCACCATACTCTTGAGTTGTACACCTGGGAGAGAAGGCTGTGTATGTCAGATGGGAGAGTTTCCACTGATACACAGAGTGAGAATGGATCAGTATTCAGATTAAGCTCAAAAATAGTCCATGCCCACAAGCAAAGTAAGTATTACCTCAATTCCTATTGACTGCTTGTTCAAGTCAACAGGAGGCAAAACAGGTTTTGGCCTGCTTATCACCCACAGGAAGATGCCCGCTCCAAACACAATAAGACTAATCAGTGCTGGTGTTGGGAGCGGTGAGAACAGGACTTGAAGTATCCAGATCATTGTGGTGGATCAGTGGGGCCAGAGTTGAACCTGAAACAAACCGGAGGTTTAGTAGACATGAGTTAGAAGCACTCACTACCTATGAGCCATGGTTACTTAAGTAGTTTGTTAAGCAGTACTACAAATCATTTCAGCAGTTTGCTGCTAAAGAGTCTTGGTACAATAATGAAGCACGGGTATGCAATGCTTTAAGCCTCTTAAGAGATCTCAAGTCACCTGTCCTAGTAGATCTTAACCTATGCTGCATCCACCTCCACAAAAAGCTGAAGCCTGATGGAAGTCAGACAAGGAACAGAAGTCAATTCTTTCTATTCAACAGTGAAAATCTGCCTGGGAAAAACTAGTAGGTAAATTCCCAAAATCTAACCAAAAAAAATGCCTACAGTTCAGTGATGCAAATGGTGGAAGTAAGAAAACTCCTCAACATTATAGCTGTCAAATAGGAGGGGGTATTGCTAAAACAGTAGGGGTACTGCTAAATTACATCTTTGTTACACCTACATATATAAGTCTGCAGGACAAGCAGCATCTTCATGATCTTTCCAGCTCTTACTGGAAAGCAGGGCTTATGCTGGACAAGTATTTCAGATAGTGAAAGTGTGTTCAGCATGAAATACAGCACAAAACAAAACTGTGAAAGTCACTTTCCAGTAGGAGGTGACAACCTGCAAGTCAATGTGTGCAACGGAAGTCTAGCTGGGAAATTCAGAAGCAGTTCTGGTGCTTCTATCCTCCAGAGTCTCTTTCTTCAAGGGCACAGAAACAAAACCTGAGAATGCAGGATTTCTTACAAGAGGCAAAGATACATCTACCTCAACCTCCCACCTTAAAAACAAATACTTTAAAATGTATGTTTAGGAGTGAATGGCCAAGACAAATCTAGTACAGGTGACTGCTTTTTGTATGAATCAACTTGGATCTCACCAACTTATCTTTGCTAGTATCCAAATAGGTATGCAGGACATGACACACATCACACTTTGCGACATAGATGATCACATCTTTCAAATTCCTTCATGCAGAATCAAGGGAACCTAGTCAGTGAGTAGTATGCCAGCTAGTAACTAACTAAATCCCTGTACAAGAAGGATATCAGGCATTCTGGAGCAATGGGGTCCAGTTACCCATTAACTATAAATCCAAGAAGGTTAAAGGTATTTTCCAAACAGTAAGTAAATTCAGCCAGGCCCCTAAGAATTTGAGTCTCTAAGCCCAGACTGGCAAGAGTTAGATTACCCATATCGGGTTATAGTTTTGTAGTTTTCAGTTTCCAGTGGCTGTGTTAATCGACAATCCTAATGTGTTCCCTGGTGACAGAAGCCATGCTTTGTCTGCTCAGCATTTGGACAAGAAAGGGTATCTCAGAGGCTTATCATCAAGTCCAAGCTGCCAAAAGCATATCACCTAAATATCTGAAAAGTACCAGCTCCCTAGACCTTTTTTTCTGCTCTCAGCCTTAGTTACAATATGCTTTTCAAACTCCTGACTTTGGTTTCATGTACTGAGAGTCCAAAAGAATTGTGCTACAGCAAGGAAGGAGGGAAATGTCCTTGGCGCTCTGCACTGACTGACACTGCCAGTCACTGGCATATCCAACCTAGGAGGCACAAACTTGCTCTTTCTACAGCACAGGGTATCCCCCATCTCCAAACCCTTCATTTGGCCTGAGAAAAATATTTCCTAAAACTAGGTCTGCTGATCAAGTTTACATTCAGGGCAAAGCCAGTTAACGGTTTAGGTTCTAGCACTGCTCTGTTCATAAGACGGATGATTACTAATAAAGTGAATTTGGCAACCAGCTGCTCTTCACAATTTATACATTTGGCCTTGTAACCCATTTCTGGAGCAGCTAGTAAAGAGCTTTCTGTAGGTGACTAAACAATATCTGGTTTATGGTGCGAGTCATCCACTTCCTCTTTTGTTAACATGAACAAGTCACTTTTTTATAGCATGAGCACTGAGGCAGCTTGGTAAAGACATCTCCACTCTGCAACATGAAGAGGAGTTGGATATACAAACTTTATTCCTTTAACTCAGACCCCACTACTAGATTCAAGTGACAGAGCAAATCACATTTGCACCTTTTGTCTATTGGAAGCTTAGCTGGTTAGAAGTTGGCAAAACTAGACCTTGGCACATCCAATCTCACATCATTCTGCAGGGATACCAGTGTACTCATGTCCAACTCCCCTGAATTTTGATTAATAGCAATCAGCTGGGGTTATTTTCTTGCTGTTTTCCATCCCCATATGGGTCAAAAGGAGCTTGCACACAGCGGATTTCAGATGACTCTTCCCTGGACATGAAATTTTTCAACCAGCCGTAAGAGAACAGAGTTACATGGAGACACCGAAGAGACCTCGTGCCTGCATAGCTGTACCAGCTTTAATGGCTGAAGCGTGCTCTCATGTGCTCATTTTAATGGTAGTTTTAAGACAATTTCTAGAAACCAGGAAGAATAGTTGCCTTTAGAGTATCATGCTAGAGGTAATGAACAGAACTGGGGATCATGTCTGTAGAACGACATCCTCTACTGTAACTTGTTAACACTGATAAGCATTAACACTGCCTAATCAGTCAGATCAGTGCAGGTGTCACAAATAGTCTGTTACATGGACTTATTTGACAGAAAATTAATAGAGGACAACTGTCTGATCTTTAGGTTGTAAGGGTCAGAGAACCCACTAACCCCAGATGTTCCATGCAGCAGCAGATAAGTCACTGAAAAATCTTTCCAGGAGGGTATTGTCATCTCCTCACTGACTCACACACAAGGCAGATTGTGCGTCACAATTCACTGAAGTCCAGATCAAGAGTGATAAAAGCCTAAAGATGTTCAAATGCAGCAAATCTTCTGCCTTCAAATTCTGAATTGATTCCACAAGTGTCTTTCGTAGAGAGAAAGATAAACCTGACGGTAGTCTAATCCCAGTGTAACCTAACCAGCATCCCTGTAGCTAGTCAAGGGTGATTTTCTGTAATAAGCCAAATAGACTTTTAATTTAAAGACAGACCTGCTAACAAGTTTATCTCTAAAGCCTGGGAAGTATTGTATGTTCATTTGCTTCTAATTTTTTTGTTTGTATGTTTAGTAACTGTCTTCATTAGCCTGCTTACAGCACTGCATGGGACTATACCTGCCAAGAGTTAAAAGCCTAACATCCTTTAAAGCAACAGTCATTAGTGTTATGTCAAAAAAGCACAAATAGCTAGATCTTGTTTGCAATACACAAAAAAATGCTTTTCATAGCTGAAAGGCTATTTTCAATTCCCCACTTTATGAATAGAGCAGTGGCAAAGTTTTGCTTTTACTTTCAAACCACGTTTCCTCAGTTGGGCTTTAGCCACTCCTATCAAAGTACACAGGATGTGTTATTCAGGCTGTAGCAAGAGACTGTCAGCAAATTTGTCTCAATTCCCGGCACTAGGACAGTTGTTTCCTATACCTAGAGCTTCTGTAACTGCTTACCAAATCCAAGTCACTGCTAGTTAATAACCTCTGGTATCCTCCACAAGCCACTTAATCCTGCTGCCCTGGAAGCAGAAGAGCCCACAGAGAGGATAGAAGTCTCTACTTGATAGAATCTTCTGTCCATGGGAAGAGAACAGCTCTACCCTAGATCTGTCCAAGGGAGCAACTACAACCAGAGTTTAACCCACAAATCCCGATGCCCTATACATACAGAATCTGTATCAGCCTCGTGCAAACTCAACCCAGTGCAGCATGAGATCAAAGCCAGGGCATTTTTGACAGACACCAGCTTCCACTGCAGGGCAAGTCTGAGTACCAGTTGCTTTCTTAAGCAGGGGGGAGTGGGAGTGGAGTGCTTGAGACCCCTGCATTTTGAAGGGCTCAGCTCCCAGTGACCAGAAAAGTGCAAAATGCACAGGATGTCTCAAGCCATCTGCCAGTCCTCTTGTGCAACAAGATGCTAGACAGTTGAAGTGTACTTAGGTTGTCTGCCCTGATCAATGGTCAGGGGTAAGATGCACTAGGCTCTGGAGTGCAAAGGCTTAATTTTTATCAGGAGAGATTACAGTGATACCATTTACAGCCTTGAGTTCAGGAGTACATGTTCTCATTTCTACTGTACCCCCACTGACTCCACCTCTACAGCAAGTCCTTCACTAGCTAGAAGGAATTAAACAGTTGTTCTCTATTCTCTCCATGTCAGGAGATTCTTTCCACTGGAAAGTGACTGAGCTTTGTGTCTCCAAGCACATAAGTATGAAGAAAGGAATCAGTGTCCTCTCCATCACAGTAGCTCTTTACAGACAGCAAAGCAACATCTGATAGGTGCACAATTTCAGAAGCAACGGTCATGCACTGCCTGGGAAATTTTTTCTAGAATTATATTCTTTATCTCAAGTTTGCATATGCTTCTGAGGTGATCATGAGAACTTGTTGACTGGCATTAGTAAGGTAACACTGACTCTTTCCAAGTAGGAAGAGTAGAGTACAACCAGCTACACTAATTAGGGGTCACTAATTAGTTAACCACCAGTAGCTCACTCTTACATTTGCTTACACAGTGCAGCTCTTGCCTGGTGTCCTGCAGATGTGAGTCACTGTGCCAGTTCTTATTCCTTGGCAGCATTATATCCCATCTTCCTCCAGCTGCAGCAAGAAGTCTTGTGTTCTGCAGGGTTTAGGAACATCTAACTTTCAGCATCCGGAGAGAAGCTAAACTGCAAAAGGTCAGCAGTGACTGCTTTACAGAGCCATGTGAAAACCACAAAGCAAAATCCACAGTAACTTGCATTAAGCCCAAGATATACTTTAGTTAGGCTTTGCTTTCAGAGTACCTCTTATGAGAGGCAAACAGTTCAAGTATCCTTTGATCTTGCCCGAGAAGCACTCTGCTAGGGGGTGGGAAAGAATGAGGCCTCAGTAACTTACTTTCAGGAAGTCTAGTGCTCTGTGGTTTCAGACTACAAGTTACGGGCTATTTCTGAGCCATGCTGATGAAACCTACTCAAATCAGGCTTTCAGTATACTTAAATATAAAGACCATTTTTTAATAAAGAATTTTATTACATCTGATATTACTGTCCCTCTGTCAGGATGACAATGACACCATGACACTGCCTAGTATGAAAAATAGTTTTCTCAGATAAATTGAAAAGCCAGGCTTTCATATATTTTTTATATCAGCTTTTTTCCTTGAAAACTACTCAGGAAGATAGAACATGTCCAACTAGTCCCTTGAAGTTTTTAAAAATTTAAAAAGTAATCAGTATAATGGGTTCTGTTACTATCTATCTTATTAGATAATACAGACTCACATTCTTGCAAAACATGCATGCACCAACATTATATTGATAGAAAATTGTCTCTAACACACAAAAAGAACGGTTTAAAGAGTTAGAACTAAAGCTCAACTTGAAAATTCACATAGAACTCCTAAGGAAGTTAGAATATCATCATTAAGCATCTTACATAGCCACACAGGGAAAAGGTAGCACTAAAAACTACTAGATACTAATGTCTTTTATCACTACATATCATTACAGCATTTACATTGTGAAGAGCAAAGAGCAAACATATATCTGAACTTAACTCAGCCTAAGGTTAACATCTAACTGATAGCACACTACCTGAGATTTCCCAGCAGGCTCCTGAAAAAGGCATTATCTTGAACCCTGCAGCTAATCAGTGTACTTGCACATAGGTTACAACAAAGCCCATGTGAGTAACGACAAGCAAGCCCATTAGCAACAAAACAAATAAAAGTAGAACTTCGTCACTTATACAAAAAATATTTCAGAGTGAATACAGAGATGAGAACCAGCAATCAAACCCACTTACCATGGTGGAGATGGGGTGGGAAGCCAACCTCTTTTCCTTGAGTAAAAGGGACCCTTACCAGCACAGCATCTAACCAACACCAGTTAGGTAACACTCATGTTAAAAACTGCAGATAGTTCCCTCTTCCCCGTTTAAATAAATCAGCAAGCAGAAAAGCATGCTGGGAAGGGAGCTTGTAAAGGGGAGGAACTTGCATAGAGGAACTGGTGGTCAGAAAAAAAAATACAGAGGAAATTGTTGACTTTTTTTGTTTGTTGATGAAAGGAGCTTGAAGTTTAGACGTTTCTTAAGAGCTAGGTGAAAAGCAGACCAAAACCTTTTGAAATGATATTTATAATTTATTGTTGATAATCTATTCGCTATTTTTTCTCTGTGTATAAAGCTGTATTCTCAATTATTATTTTTAGCTCTCTAGAGCTGTGTGTACATTAAGCTAAGCAGAGCTTTGCAGCCTGTAATACTGACAAAATGCTTTGAGTACAGGATTTCTCGTATACTGCTGTAATATACTTGGTAGTGGGTTGGATCCCCATTTCTGCTGCTGGTTTTGGTTTGGTTCTGGTGTTGTGGGGTTTCCCTTCTCCCCTCCCCCCCCAGGCGACCTAGTTCTTTTGCTGTGGTATAGACCTACATAGGCACAATTATGCGTGCAACGTAACAGTGAATCATGTTTCAAACTTCAGTTTTGTTTTCTGCTATGATAGGGATTTTCTTTATGGTTTTACAGTTGTATTTATCTATTTAAAAGTTCGTAGCTGCTGTAGTTTCATTTTTTTGCTCTGATGCTTTTCTAATATAGCTGGAATGTTGCAGCAGGTTTGGAGGGGTGAGAATAGCATCACCTAACTCTCTTCTTCAGTGCCTAGACCTCAGATCTTGGAATGGTTTTCACACTTAACAGTTTGTCCATCTGGAAGTTTTTCTGTACTGCATGATTTCAGAATAATCTGCTTGCTAGACTAACTATAGCTGCAATGGAATAACATAGCATGTACTTGCATCCAGAAAACAATGTGTCCTGGACCCTGGCTTGCTAAAACACATAGCCGCTACTAATTACAATAATGTTTTTATTGCTGCTGTAAACTTTATGCTATTCAGGTAAAGCTAACTTACACTGGAATTGTAGCATTATTTATCAATGCAGATATCTTTTTAGGGAAGCTGAGGGTTAATTCTCGATTTTACTGTAGGCTTTACATGAAGATGAAAAATAAATAGCTTGTTCTGCATGAAACTCCTCTGCCTTTGGCTTTGCCTACCCAGAACTGTTTCTGTGGCATTTAAGTGAAGCCATGAGCTTCAGCTTTAATAGTGCCAGTCAGGGTGCACTTCTGCTCAAAGAAAGGCAATACTTCTTTTTCAGAGAGGAAAAGAAGACTAGGCTCCCAGCGCAGCCAGATGCATTATCAACTTCTTTGAGTGCCCCTCTGAGGACTTTCCCCCTTCAGATATCTGGCCTCAGGCTGTTATTTTTCCTGGAGGAAGAGGAAAAAGCAGTGGATTTGCCCTGTCTCTGATCACCTGTTGGGTAGCAATGCTGTGTGTCACAGCTGCCTTTACTTTGGCTGTGGGTGTAAGAGGACATGCCTGCAGCCCCATCCTGCCTGGCCTGCCAGAAGCCCAGCACTGTGATGCAGAGGTCCCTGAGCTGTTAAGGTTACACTGCATTGCATTGCCTGGACTCAGTGGGTCTCCAACATAAACTACATTAAGGGATGCACATAGAAAAGCCTTGGGGAGGATAGTTTATGCTTAATGATTGTTTCTGTTTAATGCTCACAAATTAGAATACAGCTGATGCAAAAGTATGCATAAGAAGTGACATGCAAATTTTGAGGCTTTTAATTTTTGATACTGTCTCAAATGATCGGAATAAACTCTAGATTTTTATGAGGCATAAATACATTTGTTGCTAGTAATTCTCTGCCAAAAAATAAAGCAAAGCCATGAATAACTCAACCTTTGCTTCTTTTTGGACGTGTATATAGAATGCACACCTGCATCTTTCATACCCATTACAAAATTAGGATGAGCAGTAGGTACAGGATGTGTATAGAGAGTTCAAGTTGTTTCCTTTCTGTTGTCACTGTCACAAAAGGTTTGCATGGGCAATGGATGCGTTTTTATAATAAACCTTAAGGTCACAGCACAACACAAGCTTTTGCTACCCAAAGATGCCAAAATGCCCTTCTACCTATAGCAAATAGCAGAGGATGTAAATAAATGAAGGGGAAGCATTAGCTCAGTGTACAGTTTTCTCTGTTGCCACTTTAAGACTTGGATCTAAATTTTTTGAGTCTGTAGGAAGTGCGGGCTCACTTTATTTGAAGGGTTTTTCAATTACAGTTTGTTTTCTTAATGCTATAAAAATAATCATTTTGTATATTGCTCTGATACACTTTTCAAGGGCAGCCTTCTGGCTTTTATAAAGCAGAGTAACAGCACAAGGGCATCAATAATCTTCTCAGAGGATAAGTGGGTTCCTCAGAGAAGGGGGTATGGACAGGATGATGAGCTTAGGACTTGGAAGAGCAGCCTGCTTTTTGACAGTTCTCTTACTTGCAGCTTGATTTCCAGTTGATTTTTGTCTCTGCTATCCTCCTTTGTTACAGCTGCAGCTCTGTGCACAGGCCAGAGCTTGGGGAAGGCTCCACCTCTATAGCTGCACCAAGCAGTTGTACCAAAGCAACGGCAGCAGTCTAGTGTACCATATTCTAAGATCTGTGCTTTTAAAACACTAAAAAGAGGCCCTATAGCCAGCTTCTGTGTTCTTAGTGATTAAGGTCCTGTTATAGTAAATGTTGCCAATAAACTTGTGTGTATAAGTCATCTAGCATATAATGAGCTTGTACTGACAAGATTTCAAAACCTGCCTGCAAATCTGTGGAACCAAATGATTCTTCTATTTCTGGAACCCTGTTTTAAACATGAGTCTGGAGGGGAGCCTGGCACTGGTACTCTGTGCACTCTATCTTTAAATAGACATAACTAACAAACTGATAAGAAAATGGCTCCACCTTGGATGGTAGTCAGGTTTCCAGTGCCAGCCAAGCTGTAGCAGCAGGGAGTGTTGAGGTGGCTGCTCTGACTCAGGCAGTGATTTCTTTGTGTGCCACCCCTGAGCCCAGACTTGCTGCTTTAATAACATGCATCCAGTTACATAGCAGCAGCCTTTACCAGCATGCAGAGTGATGGGAAGAGTGCATTGGATCCAGGCATTGCAGAAAATTAAGGCTGTTACTGCACTTGCAGTACTTCTCTGCAGGAGCAGGAAGCGTAGTACCTGGGAAAGATGGGCTCTGTTCAGGAGAGATTTGCTTACCTTCCTTCAGCGCTGGAGGAGGGTGGAGGGGCTGGCACAGCTTGCTTCCTTTGCTGCTTTACAGCTCCAAGCGGGTGTTCAAGAGTTGGTGCTTCTCCGGCTCTTCTAGGAGGACTAAGCCCCAAATCGTCAGCGTGTGGCTTTAATAAACAGGCAACACTGCACCCAGGTAACCTTTGAACCTGCATTGCAACAGGTTCAAAGGTAAAAAAAAAATTATTCCTGATCAAATATGAAGAGCAATTTTGTCTGGTTTGAAATGTTAAACATACAACTCTTATGCAACAGCTTTAGAAGAGAGCAGCACACTGTGAAAGCAAACCCCAGCCCTGCAGAAGCTGACCACTTGAGGTTTTGGTAGGACTCTCATTTACTCTGAGTACACATGGGGCACCGAATAAGTCTCATTCCACTGAGAAAAGGTGCCTCTTAGATTGCACTTTGAGCAAGCAAACATATTCTGATATTTTTCCCTACTGCTTTGTGTAGGAACCTTTCCTAAATCAGATCCGACTGTGGAGGCATGGGTTTCCTTTAGAGCTGAGATTGTCCATGAAGTAGCACACTCCTTTATGGCGTGGGCTCTCAGAGCAGTTGGGATGCACAGGGGGCTGGTAGTCTTACCATCATGCACCTTCTCTTTTGAAAGTGTGCAAGTAGGCTAAGCCTGCTTTGTCACAGATTTCTTGTATTGATTTAAGTGACTGTTGTTTTTTTTTTTCTTCCTCCATCAATGAAACGGGAATAACAGCTGTGCGTAACTCAGCTGTGAGGTGAGGTATGCAGGCTGGGCTGGCAGGTGGAGCTTTTTGGCTTCACTTCCAAAGGCTGTGGATGTGATCTTTGGAAGAAGTTTGCTCCTCATGATCCAAGATAGAAGGCGAAATACCAAAGTCCTTTCAGCACTCCATACTGTCAGGACTGGTCAAGATCATGAAGTTTTTGTTGGTCCAGGCCTGGTTTGACTGATGCTGCAATTTGACTCCTCTATGATATACGAAGAGTAAACAAATATTAACACTTCTCACTTACAATCTTAAGTATTTTTGATTGGGGTGGGGGAACCTGCCTGTATCAGTAAACATGAATGAAAGTGGAAGCGCCTGTGCCAACACTAATTATCATCCTAAACCTTCTGATTGCAATCATCTCTAAGGTTTTAGAAAATGTCAGTTTGAGAAGGATGAAAGAAAATGAGTGGGATGGTTCCAAACTTGGTGTAAAGAGATGATATTGGTGTGCAAGTCTCTTGGCTCCAGTCTGTGGTGCATATTGCATGTGGGAAACAGAGCAGTTGATTTAATGCTGCTATGAGGCATGCAATAGATACTAATAACTACTAGTTGGGCAGGTCCCCGTTCAGTGTAAGTGAGTATTTCCTCACCACCTCAAAAGAGCTGGAGTGACTGACACTGTCTGTGGTTTTGGCTCCTAGATGCATCTTATATAGTGATGCGGGGGGAAGCGTGGTGGAGGCATTTGAGGAGAGAACAAGCCAGTTACCCGAGCTAGCTGTATGGGTAAAGCTGTAACTGCTTTTCTTTCTCTGCCCTTTCTCACTGGTACATACAGTACATGGCTTTTTACCTCTTTTGAACAGCAAATTAATCCAAGTTGTGATATTTTGTCACCTTTCACCAATATCGTTGCTTCTTGATGAGTGAAGACTGTTGATTCGTTCACTGTTGAAAACTGTTCTGGGAGCCCTAAGCAATGCTGAGCAGTGAGCGTGTCATCTCTAAGTCGGGTATGTTGGGCTCTTGATCAAAAGTCTTGCTGAATTGCTAAAGATGGGTAACATTTTTTCAACTTGTTTTGAAAGAAGGTGTGAGAAAATGTGTTCGTAAGCCCTAGAAGACACATGGGTTTGTTCTGTAGTTCAGGCTTGTCTGTGTGCATTATCTGGGTTCTGTGTTTCTAAATGAATGATGCCGTAGTTTGTGATCTCAGTAACCGCAGCACATGACCAATGGCATAGAATAGACTAAGTCAGCTGTGGAGACATCACCTCTGTCCCAGTTCTGAAAAAGAGAAGGTCAAGGCAGACCTACTCACATAGGTTGGTTTTTTTTTTTTCCATAAGATTGGAAAAAAAATGCTTTCAGTTATGAAAATGTTGGTAATTTTTCCTCTTAAGACTAAATTATGAAGAAAACAGATGACAAATGACATGAAGAATTCTCTGTAGGCTAGCAGGGGCTCAATGAATTGTATCCAGATAGTCATTTTGGAAATCTCTGAGCAGGTTATACCTCAAAATATTTTTTCAAAGTATTAATTTTTGACAGGAGTGTCTGCATGCACATGTTTTTTTTAAGCATGTGATAATCCACATTTTCTTTTGCTGGTTTTTATAGGTGATAGAAAGATCAATAATTTGCCTGGTCTGTTTAGATCCATTTTCTGTGCTTATCTACAGTATCACTAGTAACAGTAACACTTCTTTCCAGTATCACACAAGCAATTTAATCATTTGCACTTTGTGCACTTCACTTGATGCTTGAATGATAAAGAACATGCACCAAAAGGGAGCAAAAGAAATTGAAAGGAGCATTTCTTCCAGCTTTATTCCAGCTCTGTTACTGACAGCAGGATTCACGGGCATATTTTAGATACCTACCAGTGAACATACAGCTGAGGAGTATCCCAGAATGCTGACTAAAAGTGATTATTGCTGAGGTTGTACAACCAGTCCCAGCTGTGAAAAGTGGAGCTAAAGGTCATTACCACACAAAGCTGGAGTTTAGTCACTTCTAGGTAACATGTAAGAAGCCTTTTCTTATTGGTCTTGTGAAATGTGCTCAAAGGCAGTAGGCTGCTGAGTGACAAACATAAAAGAAACTCTAAGCCTTCAGCCTAAACAATTGCCCTGACAATAGTGAAGTTTGGTGCCAGGACATTATAAGTCATTCTTACTGTGTTAAAGCATTAATGTGAAAGGGATGGATGTGTAGTTAAACTGGTTAGATCAACTAATGAGACTGCACGTTTGAATATTTGCAGTTGCTCTGTGGTGCCCAAAGCAGCTGCACACTTATTTTGTTGGCTGGTACAGCTGCTGCATAAAAATTTGCTGCTTCCATGTTACTGTTGACAATCTTGCATTCTCCTTTCTTCATGCAGAGCTCAAGTGGTGTGTCCCAGTACGTGTCTATGGTTTGAAGACCAGACAAAACAGACTTTTAAGACAAGTGTAGATGTTAAATACACACAAGTATGAACTGGCACCTGTCATGTTGCAAGAACTAAAAGCATGTTTTTTGCCTTACTTGCTGACTCTGAGCATAACAAACTGACAGATAATTCTACTGATTTTGACTGGAACCTCTGTAATACTGTGGATTTACATTGGTCTATTTGGGATCAGAATTTGTCCTCGAAAGACTAGTTCTTCTGAGCTCTGACACAAAAACTATTTGGTATTGCTAACTTCTGTTCCATCTGATAGGACTCATAGCTGAAAAATTAATGAAGCTATCTCTGCATAATCTCCAAGAAAGTAAAGCCATTCCTATCTCAAAAGAACTGAATGCCATTTATTGCATATTAACTTTGGAGACCATCCAACACGCACTCTACCTGTCTGCATGGCTGTGACAGCAAGGCTCTGATGAAAGTCCGTGGACAGATTAAATTATCAGTTCTTTTCCTCTTCTAAAGGTTAATGACATAATAGAAACTGCTCAAACATGAATTGAGCAGACACAATGGATACTAATTGCTTAGATCCAGCTTGCAGCAACTCATGAAGATTTCATGGTATTTAACTCCTGATGAAAATGAGAACTGCCTACCACAGTTGAGGGTCTGCTGATGTTTTGAAGCTCAGCATAATTTTGGTTTTGTGTCCATGCAGAGCTTGGCTTCTGCATGAGCTCCAGACTTTCAAATCCAGTCCTGAGACATGATCCAAGAACTGAAGCTTCTGATTCATTTGTTCAGTAGTTTTCATAGTTCAGCTGTTACTCTTCCCACACATTTACGTGAACATTTTGCTGTACTTGACCTTCCCTACTGCCAGGATAAAATGTGGGCAAGAGAAGCAGACATGAACAGAGACTTTGACTATCGATCGTTCAATCTGGAAGTAAGAAAATGGAGCAAGTCTTTCATAATGACTTTAGACTTTGGATCTATGGACTGATAAAAGAGGAAAATGCTAATGTTCAAAGTGAGCAGTATCTGACGTGTAATATTAAGATGAGGAAAGTTTAAAGACCACTTGGATTGCTTCTAAATGTTATCATAGGGCTGTAATTTGTTTAGGGGGTTAAACTTCTGTTGATACAACCAAATTGCATTATAGTATAGATAGGCATGAAGATTTGATTTGTCATTGTCAATCCTGAGCAATTTAGCTGAACAAGCTGAACAAGTCTTGGACCTCATCTGTTCACCTGTGCTTAAGACAAAGGATAAGCCTTAGAGTTCAGCTCTTGTTCTGATATTCTGAGGAGCTCTGATCTGATTTGGGGTCAATCTCTGATTTAGAAACTCTATAATATAGGGCCTTTTTTTTTCCCTTTCCTTTCAGATTAGAGATAATGCTATTCATGTTGATGACGTGCCATTATAAACCTGTACAGAGCTCAGCTGTGACAACCAGCTTTTAAAATAGAGGAGATCTTCTGCTTATACATTGTTATTGGAAAAATGCAGAATGCCTGTAATGTTCTGAAATCTTTTCTTTCTACCTGTGCTTCAGCTCAAGCTTTGAGTCAGTTTTGTCCCAATTAAAAACTAGGCTGGGTATAAGAAGTTCAAAGATGTGGCTTGTTGTGAGATAAGGTGCCCGATGCTTTTGTGATTTAATTTGGTGGACTTCATTAAATGCATAGATTTAAAAGACCAAAGAATTATGCTGTCTGATGAGTACTGGCATAGTCTTTAATTTCCAAAGTAATTGTATGTATTTCTTTAGAAATCTGTTGAAACAGACCACGGGAGCTAAATTTTAGAAGGCTTTTGAGATCATCGTAGTGTGAGATCACAAAAAGAGACATTGCTTTAAACTATGGATTTAGATTTTAATTACGTCTCTCTTGTTGAAGTTGCTTATTACTGTTTAAGGCACTTGTGTTTTGGTGCCTAAAAGTAGCTTCAGAAATACAAGGACTGTGATTAAGGTCGCTTCAATAGCACACATAGCTTTTCACGGTTGTGAAGATAAAAAAATTGTCAAATTCAGTTTTGTGCCAACTGAAGCTACTGACCTTGAAAGAAGCCACTTGCTTGCCTGAAAATACGTAGGTGTATGTTGCAGTTCAGGGAAATACATTAAGAAAAAAGGTAGTGGTATTCAAATTCAGGCAATCAGTACTTCCTGTGATTAAGTTATAACCCCTGGGTCATGCATAGTAAGGGTTTGAAATGAGGTTAGTAAATTACCATGTCCACCTGATTAATCAGTGTATGATGTACGGGTGTGTAATGTGCTCTAATGCCTGTCTACGGCATTTACACTGCCATCGCTGCAATAGACTTGCAAAAAGGATGAATTTGATGCTTTTCAGTTTAGCTACAGGAAATATCATTCTTAAAAGGTACTGTAGTCTATGGAAAGTCTTGAAAAATCACTGAACAGACTTGTCATGGTGTGAGCACTTAAGCACAGACATTTTACTTGAATTTCCATTGTGTTCAGTGGGGCTTCTCCTGTGTTTTAAGCTAGCATGTTTTCCAGATTTAAGTTGCTGCAGACAGAGAGGACTCTGCAGTAAATACACAACAAGAACAGAGTCTTTTGTTGGGTCAGGATGGCAGCAGAAGTACATGCTGATGTAGGGCATAGTTGATTCTGGCTTGGGTAGGGGGTGCATTAGAGGACCTGAACTTGCAGCTCATCTTGCAATGATTCTAATGGTGAATCAATTCAAGACAAAATACATCACATAAAATTCTGCACTTTTTATGACCTTACGGTTTGAATTGCAATTACCTAGTTACTTTTGATTGATAACACTACTAGATCTTATGCAGCAACACACTGAGATGGCTGTTGATACACCACTGGGTTACCTCAAGACCTGTGTCCCAGCCCCAAATGATTTGGAGACAACCTACTGCTCATGTTGTAAAGTTTTTTTAGAATATTTCAGGCCATAGCTGGTGCAGATTACTGTGTTTTGTTGACTGCCTATTCAGGGCAAGCTCATACACAGATTGCTTGGGTTTCATCTTCTGTTTCAGAGCATGTGGGGTATTTCATGTTGGTCACCGTACTAGTAAACCATGCTGGATTTGTTCCTGAGGTCCCATAAAGAATACGCAGTGCTGAAAACTTTGTTAAAAAGAAAAAAAAAATACAGAAAGGGGAAAAAAAATTACAGAATAAACAGAATGCAAGAGAACAAAAAACATGTTCATTCTGGCTCCAAACAGACAAGCAGCCTGTTCTGCCTTGGCAGTTCATTTCCTTTATTACTAGTGTTATTGGACTACCTGTGAGGTCTTGATTATGTATAAGTTTGAAGGTAAAAAAAAATTATTTTGGTCAGAAAAAAATGGCAGTAGGTGTTTGGAGCAGCCACTGGTAGCCCCTCTCTGCAGCACTCTGCTGGTACCCTGAGCAACATGAAGGGCCATCTGCTGCTTCTCCTGGATCTTTTGCTGGTATCTGAGGTGGTTGCTGGAGGATTTGGAACTTCTTCGGCTGTTCTGGTTGCATTCCATTTCAAAGCAAATTAAACCACCCATCATTTTCAATAAAATGGGAGTCTGTGTTGTGTCTAATGGTGAGCTAAGCAGGGGAGAACGTCCATTGCTTCACAAGGCTGTGTGTGTTCATTCAGTTCTCACTGGAGAACCAAAGGAGATATTTGAAAAACAAATAAAAAACTCAAGAAAACCCCAACTAGTATTGCCTTCATTCTCCCCTGTCACCTGCCAGACTTTTCTGTCCAGAAAGATTATTTTTTCCCTGCCTATATTATGAATGATGCAATTCTGGCTTAGATGGAGAGAGATGAGCAACAGTAACACTGAGGCAATCTCACACTTCACTGCCAGTGGTACTTGCCTCATCTCTCAATTAGTGTTATACCACATCCCATATACCCATTTGTTTGCTTTCCAACTGTGATAAACAATACATGACAAGCTGTAAAATCTGCCCTGCCCTGCATTGCAATATATATTGAGTCCAAACTCAGGATGCCATTGAAACAATTAAACCAAAATGCTCTTATTAATTAGGATTATTTAATTAAAATCTGGTGACAGGCAAAGAAATTGGAGCCAGCAGAATAAAAAGAGGAATAAGAGGTAAGTGTAGTGTCCAAGGTTCATGTGTACTGCCACTTGGTGACAGCATGGTCCCAGTGTGCCCTTTGGTACCAAGGAGGGACTCCTGTCTGTTACAGTGCTGCAGTAGCTCTTGCTCTGGTGAATCTTGACCATGCCTTGGTTAATGGGCCAGACACCTTCAAGCTTGTTGTGGCATTTCAGGTGCCCTGGAACACTTCCTACCCACGTGGCAGCCAGAAGCTGGGCTCAGCTGTCCACATCGCCATCAACAGTCATTTCAGACCAGTCGTCCGTAGATAACTTGATCCTGGCATTTGTTTATGCTGATTGTGTTTGTGGTGCCAAGAGGTCTCTTAATGCCTTCACCTGTCAGG
>NW_010138311.1:44779-49831 GCF_000699245.1 Pterocles gutturalis
TTCAGCCCTTCCAGATAGATTGTTCAAAAACACCTGAGGTGAGGTGTTTCTGTGGTTTGCTTCCCCCCACCCCCCCACCCCGAGTCGTGCTATTCTGGTATTCTTTTATTTGAGAATAGTGCTTGGACCAACAGTTTCCCAGTGTCAGTGGGAAGCACTGGCATGGGGGAAGGTTTTGCCTAAAATCTGACTCAGGCTTTCATCCGTCATCCTTGGTACCTCCCGGTTTGACTGCTGCTTTCCAGTAGATGCAAAAATACTGTAAATACTGTGTCTGTGTTCCTTTTCCAGGCTTGTCTGGAGGGATGCAGTGGGAGAAGACCATTGTTCTGAGGAGCCAGGAGGATTTTATCAGGGGTCTCTATCCCCTCTGACATGTTTCTTCTGCCTCTGGGCTACAGGTTATTGCAGTATACAGAGCTCAGAGCATGATACTCAAATACTTTCTCCCTTAGTAAAAAATACTGAAATTCTAGTGATGCCCCAGTACTCCTGCCAGTAGTTGCTAAAATGGGATGAGACTTTCTGACAACAAGCTTGGAAATTTGAAGTGGGGAGGAGGCTGAGGGTTGCTGCTTCGGTCTAAGTTTTTTGTGTTAGTTAACATAGTGTTAACACGGTGCTCCTGTCACTTCTCATCCGCTTGTGGAGAGAGCTGCCTTTGATGTGGATTGCTTTGTGCCTGTGCCAGATCTTGAAGCATCTTGCTCGAGCTATGAAGTTGGTATTTTCTGTTAGGAAGTGGGAGGGAAAGCAGACTTGTTTGTCTGTTAATTGTAACAAATTACAGAAGGGAAAACATTTAACAGCAAACCAGGGCAAATAGTGTCTTCAGCTGTACTGAGCTCTTGAGCCCTCAGTGGTTGCTACCAAGAGCTTTTTGCAGTCAGCTCTATCGTTTTCTCTTACAATAAAGTGATTTCTGCTCAGGGTGTTTCCTGCTGGTTAGGAAGGGGTTTTCTTTTGTCTCTGGCATTTTTGGAAAGCTGACTGAGCACTATTTACTTTGAGGATCTTTCAAACCTTAGAAGGCAAAAGCACAGTTTTAGCTGAACAGAATTGCTTTTTTTTTTTTTTTTTTTTTTTTTTCCCCTGAAATGCTGAAGCACAATGTCTTGGCACTTTCCAGCTGGGCTTGGGTGTTTTGCAATATGAGTTGCCACCGTTGATGTAAATCTGAGAAATAGTTCAATCAGACAGAAGCAGACTGTGTCTTCAGACCCAGTCTTGTACATCCAGGGATGGCACTTCAGGCACTAGCTCATGTTGCCTGGAGTACCTTTTAAGCCCGAGGCAGCTATTTCATCCACAACACAGTGTGCACTGCCAAGATTAACCTCTGTACCCGGGTACAGTACTGTCTTCAAGGCCCCTTGGAGCTCCTGAGTGTTGTCTCTTCTTTGGCACACAGCCTGCTCCTTTTTTAACCTTTCAAACTTGCCATAGTGTGGTTTGCCCCAAGACTGCACTTTGAGCTTCTCTGACAGTCCATCTCTAGCTTTAAATGAATTTGCTATAACTGCAATCGCAGCATCTTGACTCACTCTGTAGCAATCCAAAGAAGGTGCTTCCCAATAGAGGTATGCAATAGGAAGGCAAATCACAGAATGCTAGAAAATATTCTCGCAACACCACATCTCTGTTTGTAACTGGTAACATCCAACTTGGAACCTTTCCTGAGGCAATTATGGCATCCAAGCAGGGCCCATGTCTGCATCATATAATGCAGTCTGTCTCTCTGATTGCAGGAGAATGCAATAAATGTCATAAATCCTATAAAACCAATGGATCCTTCATTATATGAGTATTTGGCAGATAATTCTGAGTAACAGAGGAACATGTAAGCAGTGTTAATCTGTTAGGTCAGTCTCTAAAGACTTAAAGCTGCTTGAACATAGTAAGAAGTACCTGCTCCATATGCTGTGTATACTCCACAAAAGATTTGTTCTGCGGTGACAGCCTTTGTTGTCCTCTTCTGGGTGCTGAGATCCCAAGCTTACTCATGTTTCATCCCGTGATGTGGTGTGCAGGTTATTGTAAGACCTCCTCCTGATATGCAGTCACATACCATACTTCATTTTAAACACCCACATATTGTTGTAATAGCTTTGCTGTAAGTAATAGCTTTAATTATTTCATATTGGAGTAATACATCCTGATCCCAGCTTGTTGACCAATGTAGGGAGAGGGTCCCATATTCAAAGTACAGCAGGAACTAATGTAGAACGTGTTTGACTTCAGCCTCCCAAAAAAGCTGGAGGAGAACCCAGGGCTCTGGAGATTCTGCCAAGTGCTGGAAATGATGAGTCTTTCTTTACTTTCCTTCTCTGCTGTTTTGTTCAAAAGTGGTGCACACTGGTGCTTTTATTTTTTTTTTATTATGTTTTTGCAAGAAGAGACGTTAGGAAACACTTCTGTAACACTCAGCTAGGTTTCATCTCATTTGCATTCTCTTTATCTCCAAATTTTGCAATCCATGTTTGTTAAAAAAAAAAAAAAAAAAAAAGGGAGGGGAAAAAAAAAGGAAAAAACCCCAAACATATGGTGTCTGTCTGGGGAGCTGTATCCAGGCAGTATAGCTGATGGCTTCACTTAGTTCTATGTAGACACTGGTGTAGTTTATGTTCCTTAGTACTACTTCGTTGCTTAGAAAACAAACAGCATCCGTGCTGTTGCTGGGATCCTCCTTTTTTTCTTGTGGGTTGCAGTGCTATTTGCTTTCTTCCCGTCTTGTGGTAAGTCCACATGCTCTTCAAAAATACATACCATTATACAGTAATTCATTATCTCACAGGTCTCTACGTATAAAATAGTTTTCATAAGAGTTATGAACTTAGAATTTCTTATTTTTCCTTCTCCATCCCCTTTCCTTTTCCTATCTCCAGTCCCAAAGTGCAAATGCATAAAGCAAGTGATCATATTGTAGTTGTTAGTCAAGACTGGCATGTGGAACTAGGTACTTGAGAGACAATATTCCTCATACATAAAGCCATAAAACTCTCCAAGCAGCTTTTAATGAGCTTACAACCAAAGACTGGAACATGCATTGTGTCACAGGAGACAGCAGAAGACATCAACAATATAATTGAAATCTTAACTCTGTGGCAGCAGGGAGTTGTTAACATCAGCTAAGCACCTTTGCCCAAGAAGTGGACAAAGCAAGCAAAATTTTTTTTAAATTTACTTTTTTTTTTTTGTCTTCAGTCACTCACCTTGTTCAGTAGAATATCAGTTGTTGTTTCCGTAATCTCCTTAGCACTGTTGTTAGCTTCTCACTCTTTGCTATTCAGCCTGCTTACTCAACCATCTTTTATACTGTGACAGCTACACCCTCACGTAATAACAACTTGGGTTTATGCAGTGCATTCACCTTAGTGATTTACCCAGCCTACTCACAAGCTTACAAACCTGAAAACACTGTTTTAATGGGACATCATTGCCTACCAAGTGGTTTTCTAGTCTGTTAGTGGTATGTTTTGTGTGATTAAAAGATCACCTCAAGTATGGCTTCAAAGATCTATAGCAAACGGAATAGATATGCTATAAATCTATAAAGTGAAGACTTTCAGTCAGAAGTGGATTTTTCCTGTTAAACTTCAATGATTTGGAAAAGGATTTTCTCAATGAGTCCACTTTTACAGGAGAGAGTTTCTATATGTTGTTCAGACATTGCAACATTTCTAATGGAGGTTCAGTGCCCAGAGTTAAAATTGAAGAAGTGAATAACCTTTTCATTCAGAGAACCCTAGTGATTGTTGGTTCCAGTCTTCCTAAGACTATGCAGTTAAGTGACTGCTAGTTAGGTGGATTTCTCCTGGAAGCTGGGGGAAGCTCCTCTCAATTCTCCCCAGTTTGCATGGCCTGAAGCTTGGTCCTGTGGCTTCAGAGATTGTTATTCTTTAACAAATTGTGGGCTGTGGCTCTATGCTCCAAGGGATCTTGCTATGGAGTTTTAATAAGCTTTTCTACTGAGTCCAGACAGAGAACATCCAAGAGCAGCTAATGCATCTATTCCTAAAAAACCTCCCTGGGCTCCTGCTCAGGTTGCAGGGAGTAATAGCAGTTCTCTGGGCTGTCGCAAGGTTGGTGCAAACAGTATTACATGCTTCTGTGGAAGAGTGATTAGCTTTCATCTTGCAACATTTTAGTTTGCTTGATTACTTTTTTCATTTTTTACTGACCTCTTCCCAAGCCAATTTTTTTTTTTTTTTTTTTTTTTTTAAATCAGAGACTACTTAAGGGCAAAACTTGTTCAGCCCCTTTGAACTACTGGATAGAAATCTTGATAGAGAAACACATCATAGGAAAAAAATTGATCTATCGCTGATTGCGTAAGAGTTACTTAGGTAACACATGGTCCTTTATAGTTACCTCTGTTTGTCCTCTGTTTTCAATCGCTGTCATCTGTTGCATCCTCTAACTATCCTGCAAGCTCTTCAGTTTCAATACGGTCCCTTCCCGTTTGAAAGTCAGGCCAAAAACATTGAAATTTGGTCTTTGATCTAGGTATTCCCATAATACAAAGAACAGCAATGTTTTGATAGAATAAGTTAGACAAGTGTATGTGGGTTAAAAATATGGGAAAAACCATAACTGTAATTTTTTCCAGCTGTGTGAAAATCCTCATGAAACCATCATGGTAAGGAAAACACCCATTTGTTCTTGACTGCAAAATTGAAAAGTTGTATTTCCTGCCATCTAAAGGGTAGGGAAAAAAGCTGAAGGAGATGTTACTATGAAAAAGGCATGATGTTTCATAGGACATAACACTGCTCAACAGGTGAAAATGCAGAGTGCGTAAACCACTGAATAAAATTTCAGGGTGTTTAGACTTCACCTGCATGAACCAGCGAAGTGTCTTTAGGTCCAAGAAGCCCCCAAGCGTTCTTCTTATTATTTGCTGCTCTGGAGTGAATTTCCTTTGCTCTGTCCCACCCAAGGATAACAGCAGTAAAACTCATCCCTGCCAGAGGGAATAAGGTGGTGTGAGCAATTTCACTTTCCTAATGGCTGAAGACATTGGCTCACATTTGTTGCTGAAGGTACAGGAAT